>NC_091470.1:256791358-256981358 GCF_036971445.1 Narcine bancroftii
TTCAGTTGTTCGATTGCCTTATATGTCTCATCCAGGGTGGGAACCTCATCCAGCTCTAGCCTTAGGGGCTGTTGAGGGAGCTGGAGCAGGGCGGAATCTTGGACTGAGCGGTTGGCACTGAAAAGAGATTGGAAGTGTTCTGACCATCGGTTGAGGATGGAGATCTTGTCGCTGAGGAGGACTTTGCCGTCTGAGCTGCGCAGCGGGCTTTGGACTTGGGGTGAGGGGCCGTACACAGCCTTTAGAGCCTCGTAGAAACCCCTGAAGTCGCCAATGTCCGCGCTGAGCTGGGTTCGTTTGGCGAGGCTAGTCCACCACTCATTTTGGATCTCCCGGAGTTTGCGCTGAAGATGGCTGCATGCGCGACGGAAGGCTTGTTTCTTCTCTGGACAGGACGGCTTTGTAAGGTGAGCCTGGTGGGCAGCTCGCTTCTTTGCCAGCAGCTCCTGGATTTCCTGGCTGTTTTCGTCAAACCAGTCCTTGTTTTTCCTGGAGGAGAAGCCCAGTACCTCTTCAGTGGATTGCAGCATGGTAGTCTTCAACTGATCCCAGAGGGTATCAGGGGACGGGTCCGTGAGGCAGGTTGCATCGTCGAGCTTTGCTTTGAGGTTTGCCTGGAAGTTTCCTCTCGCTTCGTCTGACTGCAGGTTTCCAACATTGAACCTCTTTCTGGGGGCTTTATTGTTCCTGGGCTTTGGCTTGAAGTGAAGGTTGAGCTTGCAGCGAACCAGCCGGTGGTCAGTGTGGCATTCCGCGCTAGGCATGACCCTGGTGTGGAGCACATCTCGTTTGTCACTTTCTCGCACCAGGATGTAGTCCAGGAGGTGCCAGTGTTTGGATCGGGGATGCATCCAGGTGGTCTTAAGGCTGTCCCTCTGCTGAAAAAGGGTGTTTGTAATGACAAGCCGCTGTTCTGCGCAGAGCTCCAACAGGAGGCGCCCATTGTCGTTGCACTTGCCGACGCCATGCTTGCCCAGGATTCCTGGCCAGGTTTCTGAGTCTTTGCCGACACGAGCGTTGAAGTCGCCCAGGATGACAACCTTGTCGGCTGTAGGGGTGCGTTGGATGAGGTTGCGCAGGTCGGTGTAGAACTTGTCCTTTTCTGCTGGTTCCGCCTGGAGGGTTGGAGCATAGACACTGATGAGGGTGATGTGACGCTTGTTTTGAAGGGGGAGTCGCATGGACATGATTCGGTCTGAGAGGCCTGTCGGAAGGTTTTCGAGTTTGGAGGCAATGAAGCTCTTGACCATGAAGCCTACACCAGATAGGCGTCGTTCATCCGAAGGCTTGCCAGACCAGTAGAGTGTGTAGCCCGCGCCGCGTTCTTGGAGGCTGCCTACATCTGCCAGGCGGACTTCACTGAGAGCGGCTATGTCGATGTCAAGTCTGAGGAGTTCATGTGCAATGAGGGCAGACCGACGTTCAGGTCGGTGGCTGTCAGCCTTGTCTAGCATGGTTCTGATGTTCCAGCATGCTAGCTTGAGTTTGTGAGCATCTTTTGAGGGGGAGGACGTGGAGGGGGAGGACGTGGAGGGGGAGGACGTGGAGGGGGAGGACGTGGAGGGGGAGGACGTGGAGGGGGAGGACGTGGAGGGGGAGGACGTGGAGGGGGAGGACGTGGAGGGGGAGGACGTGGACCTGTCCTCGGGCCTGCGCAAAGGAGCTTTTAGGTGGAGTACTTTTAGGGGTACTAATTAAACACTCTCAATCAATCAAGTCTCAATCCTTTAACAGTAGAGTGGAGTACAGTCCACATTTTAGCCAAGAGTCAACAACTTATCATTACCAACAATTGCTCCAGAGATTGTTCTAGACCTGGAGTGATCCAAGCTGTCCCAATGACTTGAGCACAGCGTGGTCCCAAGACTGAGTTCCAACAATGAAGAAAAGGGCGATTGGAGCAAATTTGGTGCCCTTTATGGTGCTGGAGGACTGGGGTGGGGGGGGGGGAGGGGGGGTCCAGCCCAGGTCACTTCCAGGAGTCAATGGCTCAATGCCAAGTCGGCCAAACAAAGCAGGTTGCCTGGGGGAGCCCAGGCTCCCAGGCCAAGAAATTTACAGGGGCCAATCAATGGCTCAGTTCCATCAAAGTCAAGCTAATTACAAAAGCCAATGGGCCTATGGCCCAAGGCTAAGTACAAAGGGATCTAAATTGGCCAATGCACTTAATGGGTGGAGGCAGGCAAAATCTTGCTGGGTAATGCTATGACTGTCACTACCCTTCACTGGTCACTCACTACATTTACATACATACATACATACATACAATACAGAGTGGTGAAATGGTAATTGTCAAATAAATCTTTAGACCATATTACCTTTTTCAGTCACACACTGTACACTTGCCATCACCAACACGCTTTTAACTCAAGTGTCACAAAAAACTCACAAAGATCATACTCGCTCACTCTGCTGAGTCTAAATTAGGAAGCAACAATTCTGTGGACTCTGCGACTATTTCCCTGGTGCTGGCAGAGGCAGAGCAGTTCCAGCAGACCAGTTATAAGGTGCAGGTGCCACTTGCACCTTACGTGCTGTGTTGCTGCATTTATCTGGAATGGCCCCACCGCCCCAAAAGGCTGCGGCCAGTGGCCCTGATAAGAGGCCCGATGAAATGCCTGTCCAGTGCCCAGAGTGGCACTCCGGAGCACTCAAGTGTCAGTGGAATTGGACTAGCCCAACTTGGATATTGGGCGGATAAGGTGAGGACAGTGGGGCCCCACCTCCTGATATTTGCACCCACGTTGTCTGCCCCACCTGCCATACCCTAGATACACCAATGGAAATGGCATCAATGGGTTTGAAAAGAGTATTTGAATAACCAATGGTAAAATTCAGAACTGAAACCTACATTTGAAATGTACAGAATATTTTTACATCAGTAATGTTGGTTATAAAAATATACTTCCATGTGCTGCATTGTCTGAGCATTGGTCCTGCAGCTTTGATAATTGTGCAGTGAAGTGTGAAGCTCTGAAACTAAAAGTTGGGTACTAATTCTACCTTGTGGCGGACCGTGGTACTACAGTTTGGTCAGACCCCAGAATTGGGAATGGATTTCAATCAGGCAAACCTGAACGCTAACTGGAAGTTCCTTTATTCACTATTAAAATGATGATTTACAATATGTGGATGAATTCCATAGGTGTAAAATTGTTGCTTCCTAATTTCAGACTTTTCATTAATCTATTTGATTCAATTTATTAGTCTCAGAAATAACTGGATTACCTCAAAGTGCATGGATCTGCAATGGTTTCACCAGAGCACGGGGTACAATTTGATATACTGTAATTCAGTCCATGCATGGCATATCATCTTTTTGCACTGAGATAATTTTGAGCAACCACTGAAATAAAATCCAAACATCCCTTGGATAGCATAGCAGTTAGCTCAACGCCGTTAGAGCGCCAGTGACTAGAGACTGGGTTCGAATCCCACAGTCTGTAAGGAGTTTGCACGTTCTCCGTGTGTGTGTGTGCATGTGCATGTGTGTGTGTGTGTGTGTGTGTGTGTGTGTGTGTGTGCGTGTGCGTGTGCGTGTGCTTGTGTGTGTGTGTGTGTGTGTGTGTGTGTGTGTGGGGGGGGGGGTTTCCCTGGGGGCTCCAGTTTCGTCCCACCATTCAAATTGTACCATGTGTTGTGGGTCAATTGGGTGGCATGGGCTGAAAGGGCCTGTAATTGTGCTGCATGTATAAATTTAAAAATTAAATTCAAACCAAAGTTCAAAGAGGAAGGGCTGACAGTGACACAAGGAACTGGAGCCAAAAACCCGAGCTGCTGAAGATACTCAGCGGATCAGGCAGCATCCATGGAGGGTACCAGACATTCAGTGTTTCAGGTTCAGGACTGCAGAGACAAGATAGCCAATATGAAGAGGGCAGGGGAAGGGTGTCACTGGAGCGGGAAAATGATAGGTGCATCTAAGAGC
This sequence comes from Narcine bancroftii, assembly GCF_036971445.1. Lineage (NCBI taxonomy): Eukaryota > Metazoa > Chordata > Chondrichthyes > Torpediniformes > Narcinidae > Narcine > Narcine bancroftii. Next base: position 256,795,287 of record NC_091470.1, read on the forward strand.
GGAGGGGATGATGAGAGAAGGGTGGAAATACTGACAGATATTGGGAGGCGATGACACAAAGGGCAGGAAATTAAAAGGTGATAAGTGGAATTAAATAAGGGAAAGGTGATGGGAAGAGGGGAACAGTGGGGAAGGGGTCCAGTAGGAGGAGTGTGTGGTGGTGGGCAGATGGGGAAGGAGGTGATAGGAGACCTGTGGGAGGACTGTGTAGCAGGGTTTGTGTCAGAAGAAGCCTAATCGGGGGACATTGGGGTAACTGTGGGGGGGGGGGCATAATCTGATGTTCAAAGACTCACTTATGGTGGGGGGGGCGAGGTGATGGAGCCTACCTTCTATGAACTTCTTCTGTGTGCCACCATCACACTTCCCCCTCCCTCCGACATAACAGACAAATGTGTGCGCTTATATCACGTGGAGACTGGTGACACTAGTGCTGCAGTGGGGGAGGGGGGCACAATGACTCATTTGGGGGGAAATGCCTGCAAATGCCCCCCCTTAGTGCTGGCCTTGGCTCCGTGGGTGATGGGCAGTTTGGGAGGGAGGTGATGGGAGACCAGTAGGAGGAGTGTGGGGGCGATGGTCAGATGGAGCAGGAAGACATCATTCTATTGTTACTGAAATAACCATTGCATGGTGTTATAAGGAAGCTCATTTGGTGTGTCCAGCTAACTTTCCTTACATATGCTTGCAAGATTTCACAACCAGCACTGCAAGGAATGGCCTTTTAATTTGCCTTTGAAGTATTGAATGAGGAGGCATGGCTTCTTCAACTGTGAGCTTTTGCTAAAAGCAATCGACATAAAAGCACAAGGTTAAACTTAAAAATCTGCAGACACTGTAGATGAAGTAAAAACAAAATACTGTAGAAACTCAGCAGGTCAAATTCTGTACTTTATAGAACAAAGATAAAGATATATAACTGACATTTCAGGGTTGATCCCTTCATCAAGGTATCAAGAAAAAAAATACATAAATGACATTTTGGTTGTTTATCTTTATCTTTGCTTTATAAAATGTTATGTTTGACCTGCTGAGTTTCTCCAGCATTGTATTTTTACTGAAAGCACAAGACGGTGATTTGAAATCTGGGCACCAAATGGTCCTTCCAGGTGAAGCAACACTTCACTTGTGCATCCACAGGGGTCACCTGCTGCATCTGATGCTCCAGTTGTGGCCTCCTCCACATTGGAGAGACTGGACGCAGATTGGGAGAAGACCTTCGTTCTGCTTGCTGTGACAGCAAGAACCTCACAGTGTCCAACCATTTCAATTCTATGCACCATTCCCACTCCAACATGTCTTTCCATGGCTTGTCAAATCGAAGCCACCTGTAGGTTAGAGGAACAGCATCTTATATTCTGCCTTGGCAGTCTCCAACCAGAGGCATCAAAATTGACTGCTCCAATTTCCATTAACCCTACCCCTAGTCTCTCCCTTTCCCTATCTCTCTGTGGCCTTTCCTCCAGATCCCCACCCTTTTAAGCCCTCGGCCCTTTCCCTATCACCTCTTTTACCCTTGCACCTGTATCCACCGATTGCCTCTTTATTGAACACATGGGAATCTAATCTGTAAGCCTGTCTTCCTCTACCTTCCCCTTCCTCGCCTCTCTCCTGTACACCCTTCCCCTTCCATACCTTTTATCTGCCTGACTGTTGGTACTCCTGAAGAAGGGCCCTGGCACAAATCATCAACTTCCTCAGAAAGCTACAGGAACTGCTGAGATTTTCCTGGAATTTTGTGCAGGGAACAGGGGAAACAGATAGAGGTAAAAACTGGAAAATTTGCTGCCAGGTTTGATGGTGCCCAGGAAGAAAATTATATGATTGTAGAGCTCGTCGAAAGAACCAAAGACTTGTTGATCCAAACCAAGGCTTTTATTAGCAAAAGACCGGAGCTCTTCACAGGTGGCCGACCAGTCCAGAATGATCCGACCTGGCTAGGGACACAACCCTTTAAGGCCCAGACAATAGGTGTGGCTTAGCTCTCAGCCAATCGCTGTAAGCACAGTCTAGACACAGTAACTATACACATTGGTGATAGATCTGTACTATCACAATGATGTTCCTGGTTTGCATTTGGCTTCACCCTTGCAATTGATGTTGAGGACCTGGGTGGGAATGGTGAGGGGAATAATCAAAGTGTTGACTGATCATCTCTCTCCACAGATGCTACCTGACCTGTTGAGTCCCTCTGGTAGCTCACTACTCAAGGTTCCAGTGTCCACAGTTCTAGTGATTTTCATCATTACAATATTTCCTGGATAAGTGAGTGTGAGCTATAAGGAGAGGATGGACAGATTTGGGTGGCCTTCTTTTGAATTCTGGAGGCAGAGGGGATACCTGGTAGAAGTTTATAAAATCATGACAGTCAGAGTGCCTCAACCAGGGACAAAGTTTAAAGGTCATGTGTGAAGTAAGTTTTTTAGAGAGGAGAAGGTAGTTGGAAAAGGCAGCTAAAGAAATGGTGAAAGCAGATACTAAAGCAACATTTAGGAGGCATTTAGACAGATGCATGAATAGGCATGGAATGTAGGCAGGCACATCACAGGCAGGCAGATGAGCAATTTAAATGGGCATCAGAGATGGCAGAGACATGGTGGGCTGAATGACCATTTTCTCTGGTCTGACAAGAGTTGGTTGGATCTGCGAGGAGTTGATGGGTACAATGGGTCACTGGGAAAAAGAATGGGGAATGGGATTGTTTTGTGAGCTGACATAGAATTGATGGGTCAACCTAGCATCTGCTGACGCTCCTGTTTAACTCCTTTCAAAAAGACTATTGCTGTTCCAATAACACCCACATGTCAGGACTCAGTAAATAAAAAAAACTGTTTATAGTTACATAGAAAGAGCAAAGTTAAAAAGAAAACTGTTGGCTAAAGAAAGTCAGTATTGCTATATGTGGATTGTGACCTTCCTATCTGGAACATTGTGGATTGCAGAGGATCATGTGACCTCCCTGTCTGAAACTTGTTGGAAGTTGCATCACCTGCCAATCAATGTTGGACTCCAACAATCCATGAGTGCACACCTTACCGATGGCTCATTTAAATGATTCAGCGTCACCATTGGCCAGATGCCCAGCTCAGAACAGTATAAACATCGACACATGCCACATTTCTCTCTCTCTCTGCCACTTGGTCCATGTCCCAAACATCGCTCCACACCAGGTCACTACTGTGAACATTAAGAGGAGTTGTGGGTAGGGTGTGAACTACACTTAGTTTAGCTGTAGTACTGTGATAGATCAGTGCTTGAAGAGAGCCTCACCCCCATTGGTAGAGGGAGTTGGGAGTGTGGTTGAAATTCCCTGACTGTGAAGTGCGTACATGTACGGAAGAATGTGGTAGGGTAAGCAGCCACCAGTATTGGAGTCCCTTGTACCTGATGTGCCTGCATACACTGTTATAGTTTTTTGTCTTGTTCTGTGTAGAAGAAAGGCAGCCACTAGTATCAGAATCCATCTTGGGTCTGATGTGAATGTCTATACAGCTATAAGTAGTATATTAATTATGTATTGTTTTACATCTACCCTGTTTGTTTTCCACATGTTCAATAAAGTTACCTTGATTGTAACACTTGTGTCCAGACTCATCCCTCTGTAAATCCATCGAACCTGATGCTTTCCCAAACGTGACAAGTCGACATTTAGCTTGTAAGAAGAATATTTAAAAAAAATTAAAATAATTTTTTAATTGCCATTTTTTTCAAGGAGCCAGTAATAGTAAAATGCTTCAGGTAATTCATGTGTTCTTGAACAAACATTGGAAATGGAGAGGAACATGAAAATCTGTAGACTTGAACATACCATTGGACAACAACCTTGCCAATGAGCATGAACATGAGCAACCATCCCAAATCTTATTCCAACAGAAGACCCCCCTTCTATAAGCTTCAAACTAGCGTTACCCCAATCCTGAACTTCTTGGGTCTATCTCTTACCCAGGCCCAGTGTTTCTGCCAGTTCTTTGTCCTTCTGAATGTATCTCTTCATACCTTGACTCTCATCTTGGCTTGCTCACAAGGATGCCTTCCCCACTATCCAGGAATGGCATTTGTTATAAGTGAAAAGTTGCAATGGGTGACAAGTACAAGTAAACTAATAAAAATTGATCATCACACCTTCTGCAACATCAATTTACTCCGAAGCAATCAGGAACCAATTAAATATTTACCACGTATTGGGATGTCAGAATGCATCTATCTGATTTCAGATTTCAGCTTTATTGTCTCACATACAACCCTGAGATTCGTTTTCCAGCAGGCAAAGCAAAATTACCATTTTTTGGTAGTGCAAAAAAAATCTGGACACAATGTACATGCGTAAACAAATAAAAAATGTAAACAAATTGTGCAATACAAAGAGGGGAAAAAAATGTATAAAGTGCACAAGTAAGAGTCCTTAAATGAGTCCCTGATTGAGTTTATTGTTGAGGAGTCTGATGGTGGAGGGGTAGCAGCAGGTCCTGAACCTGGTAGTGTGAATCTTGTGGCACCTACACTTCTTTCCTAATGGTATCAATGAGGACAGAGTGTGTGCTGGGTGATGTGGATTCGTTTTTTTTGGTAAATTTTATTTATTAAATCATGATGGATATGTTTAGCATACAATTAATTAATACAACTTAAAAAGAAAGATAAAATACATACATGATGTTTTTTTATAAAAAAATCTCATCCTCTACAACCCCCCCACTCACCTTCCCTAACCCACCCACCCCCTTCCCACCTCTCCCTCTAATCTACCCCCCCAAAAAAGAAAGGAAGAAAGAGGAGATCAAATAACATAACATCAATTAATTACCATGGTTCAGAGCAACACCACTAACACATGGACCCATATAATCCAAATACGGGCTCCAAGTTTTACAAAAAAAGGAATAATTATTACATAAATTATATGTTATCTTTTCCAATGGAATACAAGATCTCATCTCCATATTTCATCTCTGAATACTCAAATCGATCTCATTTTTCCAAGTAATTGTCAAACATTTTCTAGCCACAGCTAAAGCCAATCTCAAAAACAAAATCAATTTGAAATGTATTTAATTTTGAAAATTAGGAACTTGCAAGCTTCATAATTCATATTTCCAAGTTAATTTCTGTAATGATACCCTTACCATTTTATCTTTCCATAAAGATTTCCTCACCAATGCATTTAAATCCTTAAAATTTTTTGAGGAATCTTACAAGGGATAGACTGAAAAAGATACTGAATTTGAGGAAAAATATTCATTTTAATACAATTAACTCATCCTATTAATGTAACTGATAAATCTTTCCACCAATTCAGATCATAATTAATTTTAGACAATAAAGGCAAATAATTCAATTCATATAAATGACTATAATTACAATCTACCTTAACACCTAAATACTTAATTCAATCTGACCATTTAAATTTCATAATATGCCTACATGATGAATAATCCATTTCAGCTAAAGGCATAATCTCACTCTTTTCTCAATTAATTTTATAACCTGATACCTCACCATACTGCTCCAATCTATCATGTAAGTTCCTCAAAGAATTCAGAGGTTTTGTTAAATATATCAAAACATCATCTGCAAACAATTTTATTTTAAATTCATCAGATTTCACCTTAATAACTTTAATATTACTATCTTGTCTAATCATCTGAGCCAAAGCTTCAATAACTAATGCAAATAGCACTGGTGACAGAGGATGGCCTTGCCTAGATGATCTAGTCAACATAAAATGTGAAGATAACTGTCCATTTGTCACAACTCTAGCAGTAGGACTTCTATATAAAGCCTTAATCCAACCAATAAAAAAGGGGCCAAATTTAAATTTTTCCAAGACTTTAAATAAAAAGCTCTACTCTACTCTATCAAAGGCCTTTTCAGCATTGAGTGAAATAACCATTGGTAGGTTAGATTCCTCCCGAGAAAAATTAATAAATGAAATCAACTTCACAATATTATCTGCCAAATGCCGATTTTTAATAAAACCCGCCTGATCCAAATGAATTAAATCTGGTAAATATTTAGCTAACCTATTAGCCAGAACCTTTGCTATAATTTTATAATCAACATTTAATAAATAAATAGGTCTATAAGACCCTGCTTTCAATGGATCCCTATCTTTCTTAAGAATAATTGTAATAATTGCTTTAGAAAGGGTATCTGAAAAAGAATGAACCTCTGTTGCCTGCTTAAATACACCCATCAATAAAGGAATTAATAAATCCTGAAATTCTTTATAAAAAATTCAAAATTAAAACCATCATCCCCTGGAGACTTCCCACTTGGCATAGATCGAAGTGCATCCACTACTTCTTTGGCAGTAAAAGAAGCATCCAAATCCCTAATATATTTATCACTAAAAAAAAAGGTAAATCCAGATCAGATAAAAAATAATTAATTTTGACCTTGTCCTCCAGAAGTATACAATTTTCAGAAAATTTTTGAAACACATCATTAATTTACTGAGGTTTATATGTAACTGTTGATTCATATCTAATAGCATTTATTATTCTAGAAGCTTTTTCCATTTTTAACTGCCAAGCTAATACTTTATGATCTCTTTCCCCTAATTCATAATACCTTTGGTTTGTTCGCTATAATAATTTCTCAAATTTATAAGTTTGTAATGAATTATATTGTAACTTCATATTAACTAAACGTACTTTCTTAGCTTCCATAGAATTTCGCTGTAGATCCTTTTCTAAGATCTCTTTCTCTTTCTCCAATCTACTTACATTAGCTACATGTTGTTTCTTAATTTTAGCAGTATAACTAATAATTTGTTTTCTCAAATAAGCTTTTAAAGCATCCCATTAAACAAATTTACTATCAACTGAATCCATATTTATTTTCAAAAAATCTGTATTTGATCCCTTATAAAATTACAAAATTCAACATTTTTCAACAACAAAGAATTAAATCTCCAATGATAAACATTATCCATTTTCTCCGAACCAGTACACATTATTAATAGTAAAGAATGATCAGACAAAATCCTACTCTTATATTCAGCCTTCAAAACCCATCCTTGTAATTGTGCTGATACTAAAAATAAATCGATTAAGAATCATGTTGAAATGAATAAAATGAAAAATCTTTCTCTTTAGGATTTAACCTTCTCCATATATCTACTAAATTCATATCTTTCATTAACACCATCAATTGTTTAGCCATTTGAGTCCTAATTACTATTTTAGAGATTTATCTAATAATGGATCCAAACAACAATTAAAATCACCTCCTATCATAATTTTTTCATATGCCTGATTTAAATGAAGAAAAGAACCCAACATAAATTCTTCATCATCTATATTATGAGCATAAATATTCATTAAAGTCCAACACTCAGAAATTTATTTTACAATTAGCAATCAAAAGCCTATCAACTGACTCAATAACTGACTCCAATTTAAAAGATAACTTTTTATTAATGAAAATGGGCAGTCCCCTTGCTTTTGAGTTAAATGGAGATACTATAAATTGTCCATCCCAATCTCTTTTTAAATTCTGATATTCTTTCTCAATCAAGTGTGTCTCTTGCAAAAAAGCAAAATCAACCTTCAACACTCTTTTTCTCTTAATCTTATTATCAAGCCTGTTAACATTAAAAGTAGCAAAATTTAAATTAGCCATCTTTACAAAATGTTTCAATAACCACCTCACCACACACGGCAAAGCACCTCCCAATGGCAAGTACACCAAAGACCAAAAGATCTCCTCAAAGAAAAAATAAAAGAAAGAAAGCCCATATATAGAAAAAAAAAACAAAAAAATACTGTATTACACCCTTCAATTATATATGAGTGACCGATGCCACAAAGTGGCTGACGACTTTGGAAGGGTCAGTAGCCAAATGACTTCCCCAAACAGAACAAAAAATAATATAAACAAATCATTTCAAGTATGATATGATTCCTCCAAACATCTATTAACTTGATCATCGTCAATATCAATATCAATCAATTGCTGAGATTCCTTCTCTCACCTTCCATTCTTCCTCTTCGGAATGAGAACAGGCTGTTGAAGAAACCTTTCTTGACTTTCCACCTGTTTATTATCCAGTAAAGAATTAGCAAATGTAAGAGCTTCAACATCATCACTAAAAAACTGAGATTGAAAATCTCCATAAAAAACTTGAAGTACAGCAGGATACCGAAAAGCAATTTATATCCTTTCTTCCACAAAACAATTAAGTTCTTTATGATGTTTAATAGCAGCTTGACTTAAATCACCATAAAAAAAGACTATTATTTTTAACTACTAAAGGGCCTTGATTATTTCTCACATTCTGAACAATGACTCTTAAGATCAATTCTCTATCTTAATAAGGTAAACATCTAATCAGGAAAGAACGTGGAGCTTGACCAGGAAGAGATTTCCTTCTTATCGCTCTATGAGCTCTATCCAATTCCAAAACATTCTGAAAAGGTTCTTTTCCCAAAACTTCGGGAATCCATTTTTGAAAAAATTGAAACAGATCCGGACCTTCAAAATCTTCCGGGAGACCAGCAATTTTAACATTATTCCTTTGACTTTGATCCTGTAAAGCATCAATTTTCTTCAATAAATCACTTCTCTGAATTTCCCAACCAGTAAATGAATCCTCTATCTGACCCATTCTTTCTTTACATTGTTCTACATCAGTGGTTCCCAACCTTTTACTTTCCACTCACATACCACTTTAAGTAATCCCTATGCCATAAGTGTTCTGTGATTAGTAAGTGATTGCTTAAGGTGGTATGTGAGTAGGAAGGGAAGGTTGAGAATCTCTGCTCTAGACCCAATTGTTACTGAAGTATTTCGCTTGAGAAAAATTATCATTGGCCCATTTCCTTTGGAGTTATGAAATTGTGCACATAACAAATCAATTTGGAATGATTAAAACAGTGGTTTTCAAACTTTTTCTTTCCACCCACATACCACCTTAAGCAATTCCTTATTAATCACAGAACATTTACAGCATAGGGAACACTTAAAGTGGTATGTGAGTGGAAAGTAAAAGGTTGGGAACCATTGTTCTACATCATCCTTACAATCAAGAAAATCCTCTTCAATCTTCTTAAATTTATCTTGCACTTTACTCACCAGCAGCGAGAACAGAGTGTGTGCTGGGTGGTGTAGATCCTTGATGACTGTTGCTGCTCTCCAACTGCATTGTTTTCTGTAGATGTTCTTGATGGTGAGGAGGGTTTTTTTAGTGTCCCCATACCGTCTGTGATGCAGCCAGTCAGCACACCATCCACCATACATCTGTAAAAAATTGCCAGGATTTCCTTTGCCATGCTAGACCTATGCAAACTCTTGAGGAAGTTGAGGCACTGAATGCTTTCTTCATGATGCCATTGGTGTGTTGGATCCAGGAAAGATCATTTAAGATAGTAACTCCCAAGAACTTAAATTTTCTCAGGCTCTCCATCTCTGATTCCCCCTATGATCACTGGATTGTATACCTCTGGTTTACCCATCCTGATGCCAACAATCAGCTCCTTGGTTATCATTACGTTGAGAGTGAGGTTGTTGTTGGTGCATTGTTCAGCCAAGTTTTCAATCTCCATCCTGATTTATCATCCCCTTTTAATACAACCAACTACTGTGCAACATCTGCCCTAAAGGCTCTTAAAATCAACCAATAGAATGCCACCGAGACAGAGGTGCACCAAAGAAAAGGTACAAGGACTGCTTAAAGAAATCTCTTGGTGCCTGCCACAATGACCACCGCCAGTGGGCTGATATCGCCTCTAACCGTGCATTTTGGTGCCTCACAGTTCAACCTCCTTTGAAGAAGACCACAGAGCCCATCTCACTGACAAAAGTGATAAAAGTTAGCTGCAGTCTTTTATGCCTGTACAGCCTGTCATAGCTGACAATACAGCTCCTCCCTTAATTCCCCTTTCCCATGGTACTAGTGTTGATAAAACAAAAAGGCAAAACCTTGGCTCATACAAAATGGGAAATATTGCAAAATCAGATAGAAAGAAAGCAAAACCAGTAAAGAAGAAAGTTTGGAGATGCTGGAGTTGAGAACAATGTACAAATGAGCTGAAGAAACTCAACAGGTCAAGCAGCATCCAAAAGAATAAAAGGCAGTCAATGTTTTTGGCCTTCATCAGGTATACGTCCATGTGACACAGTACCACAACCATGTGTCCTTCCTGGCTACTTATCTCCAGTGCCATCTTGTCCATTTATTACCTCTTACTGTTAGCCTTTGTTCTTCCTCCTTACTCATCACCTACCCTCCTCACTCCCCCCACCTTTTTATTTAGGACCCTGTCTGTTTTTGCTCATACTAGATGAAGGGACCAGGCCCTTTAATTCCTATGGATGCTGCGTGAACTGCTGAGTTTCTCCAAAATGTTTGTGTATTGCAAGCAAAACTATTAGTCAATTTATTACTTGCTTTGCATTTTGTTGGAGAAATGTCATTTTCCTTTCTCTCTAATCCTTTGTGGGAGTTCTGGATCTAGTAAATTCCTACAGAAAGCAAATTGAATTCTAAAGAGAACGAATGAATGAATAAATAAATGTGTTTAAATGAGTACATGCTGCAGCCACACAAGTACATAAAGCACACTAATTACAATTTAAATAAAAATAACACATGGGATAACTTGAAGAGAACAAAAAAGGTGATAAATATATAAGGACGAGAAAATAAATAATAAAAATTCACATTTGGTAGCTGGGGCACAGAGGTGTTGTGTCAATGGTGTAGACAGATTTTGATCTTGTGGTAGTCTCATGGTTCTGGAGATATTGGGAGACTCAAGAGTCTGATAGCAATGAATAAAGCAATTAAGGTTGAGTTTTAATATTAATGGGATTAACGAAACAATAAAAAGAAAGAAAATTCTGTCTTATATTAAGAAATTGGGAGTAGAAATTGTTTTTTTACAAGAGAATCATTTAACTGAAAAAGAACACTTAAAATTAAAGAGATTCAGTAGATCAAGTAGTTTTTTTATTCATTTAATTCTAAGGCTAGAGGAGTGGAAATTTTATTTAAGAATAATTTGCCAGTTAAGGTTCAAAATGTGATTACGGACCCCGACAGGTAGATATATAATGGTAAATTGTCAAATATTTTCAGAGAAATGGACTTTGTTAAATAAATATATGCAACAAATATAGATGATGAAAAATTTATACAATATACTTTTTTGAATTTGGTGGGCACTCATGAAAATATTTTAGTAGGAGGTGATTTAAATTTTTGTTTGGATCCTTTATTAGATAAATCATCAAGACAACAGTTAAATCTAAGGCAGATAAACCCTAGTTATATTTAATGGCCACTGGCCACCGAGACAGAGGTGCACCAAAGAAAAGGTACAAGGACTGCTTAAAGAAATCTCTTGGTGCCTGCCACAATGACCACCGCCAGTGGGCTGATAACCGTGCATTTTGGTGCCTCACAGTTCAACCTCCTTTGAAGAAGGCCGCAGAGCCCATCTCACTGACAAAAGACAAAGGAGGAAAAACCCAACACCCAACCCTAACCAACCAATTTTCCTTTGCAACCACTGCAACCATGCCTGCCTGTCCCACATCAGACTTGTCAGTCACCATCGAGCCTGCAGCAGACGTGGACATACCCCTCCATAAATCTTCGTCTGCGAAGCCAAGCCAAAGAAGAAGAATATTTAATGAAGGATTTGAACAATTGATATATGGAGAAAGAAACATTCTAGACTTCTCAACCTTCATCATCAATCCCTCCATTTGTTTTGCAGGACCTCATCCCATTCCAGTCCTGTACAATGATTTCTGGCTGACCACCTTCCCCTTACAGAATGCTGGGAACTTGATTTGAGGCATCTCTGACCAGGGCATCCAAGACACAAAATCCCAACCAGGAGTGTCAATCCTGGCCACAATCCTTCCTATCAGTCCCTCTGGTCACCAATTTCCCCCATTACTATCACTCTACTTTCCCATCCACCTTCCCTTCTGAGCCTCAGAGCCAGATTTGGTGCCAGTGACATGACTGGTGTGACTTCCTCCTGGCAGGTCGTTTCCCCATGGTCTCTGGAATGGTATGCTTGTTATTGCATGGGTTACAGTGGTTTCTGCCCTCTCATACTGCACCTTCAACATTCCCAAGTCTGAGACCCCCTACTGAAAGTCTGATCTACAATGTCTTCACATTCTGAGAAATCCTGCTTCTCCAATTCCATAACAAACCTGGCAGCAGAAAGGAGGGCATTCAGCCTATCGTATTCATATTGGCTCACTACCAGAGGACTGTACCAGTTCCTCTTTGGGCCCTTTCTCTGTTCTTTGCAAACCATTCCTCACTGTTAGTTATCCATCTCCCCCTGAAGGTCACACCTGGTTCTGACTCATCAGATATGCAGGCAGTGCCTTCCAGGGTCCAGCCACGAACTGTGTCAAAGGGTTTCCTTTGTCTCACTCTTCATTCTCTTCCTATTATTTTCTGTTTAGCTCAGTCGGGGGAAGCTTCCCACTGCCCATAACCTTTACACCTTGATCTATCAACCAAAGGGGTGCTTATACCTGCCCATGACCTTCACCCCTTGATCCTTGCACCAATGACAGCATTTCACACTGCCTGTGATCTTGACCCCTTAAGCCCTTCATGAATGGGTGTAAGCTACCAACTGTTCACTCTGTCCAGACATTTCTTTGGATCTTCCCTTAGCTTTCCCTTTCCCATAGAAATAGTCCCACCCTTTAAAATCAATCACTGAAACTGTTGTCCCTCCTCTCAGGAATATCTTCTCATCAATCTTCTCTAGACCCTTCTTAGCTTCCTAGTGCCCTCACCTTCGCTGTTAAGAGGGGATCAGAATTGAACACAAGACTGGATCAGTGTTTTGTGAAGGTTTAGCATAATCTCACTGCTTTTCTATGTGTCTGTCGTGCAACTAGTATCTCAGGTTCTGACAACGACTTGGTGCCCACATCTCCTGCCTTGGTCAGGCATGTGACAGACCCTGCATCTGCTGGATGCTCAAGGTGCAGTTAGGCCAGGTTTATCTCCAATAATTGGTATACTGAAGAATACAAAGTTAGAGTAATGGGCAGCTCAGGAGGGTTTGCTCTGGACTGCACTGTCAAGATCCCCTGGAGGAGCAGTGGATGGATGGTCAGAGCCTGTGATCGACCTGGCAATAGTTGTTACCTTTTGCGTTCCTGGACAGTCAAATTCCCAAACCAAGCTGTGAGCAACTAGTCAGTATATTTTCCACAGAGTACCTGTAGAAGTTTGATTGAGGATCTGACAATATTCCAAATCTCCTCGGACTCCTTAGAAAGTAGAGGCATTGGTGTACCTTCTTCAGGGTTGCCTCAATGATCGCTTGAGTGGAAAGACCTGCAAAAGATCGTGGACACAGCCCAGGACATCACAGGCAAAACCATCCCCTCCATTGAGAATATCTACAGGGAATGCTGCCAATCAGAGAGCAGCAGCAATTATCAAGGATCCATGCCATCCAGCACAGGTTCTCACTGCTACATCAGGAATGAGGTATAGGTGCCACAAGACTCGCACAACCAGGTTCAGGAACAGCTGCTATCCCTCCACCATCAGACTCTTCATCGACAAACTCAATCAGGGACTCATTTAAGGACTCTTACTTCTGAACTTCATTGAATTTTCCTCTGTATTGCACAGTCAGTTTGCTTACATTTCTTTATTTGTTTACATGTGTACTTCGAGTACAGTTTTTTTGCACTCACCCGCATGAAAAAGTATCTTAGGGCTATATGTGATGTCACGTACGCACTTGGATAACAAATCTGAAATCTGATGTGCTGGCTCCAGGAAAATTCTTCGGAAATACTGACACCCAGCAACTTAAAGGTTCTGACCGTCTCCACCTCCATGCCATCAACGTGGAGAATTTCATGGTTCCTCCTTCCCAAAATCAACAATCAGCTCCTTGATATTGGTGATATAGAAAGCAAGATTCTTGTTCTGGCCCCACCCGACAAGGTTTTCTATCTCCAACCTGTATTTGGACTCATTTCTAGTTATTCGACCAACAATGATGGTGTTTTCAGTAAATATGTAGATTGTGAGGGAGTTGAACTTGGCAGCGCAGTTACCAGTGTGCAGGGGTGCCCCTTGTGTCAGTGCTGAGCAAGGAGGAGATGATGTTGCTGATCAGTAATGATCATCAATCAGGAAGTCCAGGGTCCAGTTCCAGAGGGATTGATGGAGTCTCAGATCCTTTAGGTTGTCAATGAGTTTTGCTGGTATTGAACACTGAGCTGCAGCCAACAAATAACAGCCTGATGTAGGTGTTCCTGTGGTTCATTCAGGTGATCTTATGCAGAGTGGAGGGGTACTGAGTTGGCATCTGCCATTGACCAGTTGTGACAATAGGCAAACTGACATGGGTCCAGGTTCTTCCTGTTCCATAACAAATCTTTTGAAGCATTTCATCAATGGCCAATAATAATTGAGGCACGTCCCCTTGCTCTTTTTTGGGCACTGGAATGATGGATGTCCTTTTGAAGCAGGTGGGAACCTCTGAACACAGTTCTAGTCAAACACCCTGCTCAATTCTCCCACTACCCAATCACCAGAGATAAAATACGGTAACCAATTAACCTGTTAATGGTTGGGCAAGTGACCACATTCTTTGCAATCTCTGCTGCTTAAGCCAATGAATGGAGTTTCCTGCTCTCCGGGTCAAGTGACACATTGGCCGAGCCAATAGTTTTGCTTCCTCACTGCTCCAGAGACCCGAAATCCAGGTCAGGTTTTGATCCTGACCTCTGGCTCTGTCTGTGTTGAGTCTGTATGTTCTCCCTGTTACCCTGTGGGTTTCTTTCAGGTGCTCCAGATTCCTCCAGCCTCCCAAAGACATCCCAAGGGAGGGTACAAGAACAGCTTCTTTCCAGCAGAGATCAGTCTCTTGGATCTCCCTGTTCTACCTGAACAATAAACTACTCCAGGACATTTTTTTGCACTAACTGCAACTATGAATATTTATCTATTTAATATTGTATGATTTTTTTTCTCTCACAATGCACTGTTTTAATTTAAATTTTATAAATTTAGATATACAGCATTGTTACGGGTCATTTTGGCGAAAAATTCTGTGTCGCCCAATTTACGCCCAATTAACTTACACCCCGGCACGTTTTGAATGGTGGGAGGAAACTGGAGGCCTGGGGAAAACGCACACAGACACAGGGAGAATGTACAAATTCCTTACAGACAGCGCAGGATAAGTAACTTCTACTTATTGTTTGTTTGTGGACTTTACATATCTGTTCAGCTGCACCAAGGAAGAATTTTACATTGTACTTGTGTATGTGACAATTAATTCTAGTATCAACATCAATTCCCAAAGTTCTCACTGCTGCAAATCCCAACACTTCTTCCATTCCAACACTGGAGGGCGCCCTGTGCTGCCAAAAACACACAGCAAGGTCTCCGGGTAGTTTGAGATGCGAGTGAACCCATCACCTTCTTTGGCAAAGACCTTCAATTAGTCGGCTGCCACAGCAAGGTCCTCCCAGTGGCCAACAATTTCAATTCCACACCACATTCCCATACTGACATGTCTGCCCATGGCCTCATGTACTTCCAAATGAGGCCACCCACAAATTAGAGGAACAAATCCTAATGTGCCATCAATTTCAATAGCATCAATATTGACTTCTCCAATTTATGGTAACCATCTCCCCAATTTTTTTTCTTCCCTCCCCCCCTCACTTTCCCTCATCCTTGTGACTCCCACCCAGTCCATCACCCACATCTTCCTTCTTCCAGCTCCCCACCCTCTCCCTTCCATCCTTCTATCACAGGCCTCTGCCCCCTCCCCCATTATCTCCCAGCATTCTCTTCTTTCCCCTCCCACTGGCATTCACCTGCCACCTGTCTGCCTGTGATCCTCCCCCTCCCCCCTCCCCCCACCTTCTTAATCAGATATCTGCCCAACCTTTGGCATCCCTGAGGAAACGGGTTCGGTTCAAAAGGTTTACTCTCCATGAATACTGCTTGACTTGCTAAGTTCCTCCTGCACTTTGTGTGTAGATCCAGTTCTCCAACAGAATTGAAGATTTCTTGATTGACCATGTCCTTTAAAATGGTTCTTGGTTCAGTTATCCTGGCCCTGTTCTCTTCTAACCAGACCGCATGTCTGATGGGGTAGTCGACTGTGACCAGAACTGAAATGCTGACAATGAGCGCTGATGTCCCACTAAATTTAAAGGACCAACAGCCATTCCCTCTGCCTGCATCTTGGATTTTCTTCCCCCAGTGGAACCTTGGGGTTTAAGGTCACACACTGAGAAGGGAGGGAAGGAGGAAGAGGGGAGGAGGAATGGATGGGATTCAGAGATGAAGGAAAAGGAGGGGAAAGGGAAACAATGATGAAGAGAAGGGAGGGAGGGGAAAATTGAAGGAGGGAGGGGAAGCAGAGGAGAAGGGGACAATGGAGTAGGAAGGGTAGGGAAGCAGAAGAAAGGTTGGAGAGGGGACAATAAAGGAGGAAGGCAGGAAAGAAGAGGGCAGGGAGATGGTGTAACAGTCTGGCCATATGTCAGTGTGTCAGTGATTAATTAGTCAGACTCTGCAGTGAGCAGGGCTGCTTTGGTTCTCAGCACTGCCTCTGGTCACCAGAGGATGGATACATGGATAGGATGGGTTTGGAGCTATATTGGTGGTACTAGTGTGGGTCAGCATGCAAAGGATGGGCTGAAGGGCCTATTCTACACTGTATGAATAACAACTATAATACAGATTAAATTTACAATATGACGGTAGATGGCATATTGACCCCTTGGTAATATCGCAGGAAGCCGAACGGGCAATCATCAAATTGTGATCTTTTTGAGCATCCAGTTGTAGTCTTACACACATTCCTGAGCTTATTTACTCCACTGGAGAGTCATACCTTTCAGATGGTAGGTGTGAATGTCGAGGTGTTCTTAAGTTAACACCCCCACAACTGTATTAATGTGTTAATATTTATTTATATATTCTTTTATTTTATTATCTCATTTTCTGCTCGTATTGTAATAATTTTGCGGATCTCTTCCCAATAATCACGTGGTGCGAAATGTTCCAACCTGGCAGGGTGAGTTAAATTCAACTGGGCACTGACACTTGGTGGGTGCAAGTATAAAAGCCCGGCTGAGTTGACTCACTAATCACCTTCTGGCGGTGTGAAAGCATAATCTGCTCTCGCATTGTCACCGCTGGAGGCCAAAAAAAATCCCAAGTTACTGATTTATCGGTAAATCATGGTGCAGCAGGCCCGGTAAGTTTACCCGCTTCTGGTGTTACAATTTGGGTAATTGCATTTTGGGATTGAAATGATGCTATTTTTGCATGACCATGTTAAACCCTGTGGGGAACTGTGCTGGAGATATGCTGGAGTCCTAAGGTAACGACTCCTCCTGTGAAGTCAGTATTACAGCAGGCACATTGTAAGAGCTATCTAAAAACTGTGAATTATTAATCAGTGGTTATTTGGTGTGACTTCGAACAAGTTTAACTCAGTGCAAAAAGTCACATACATAAACAAAATTTAATAATGGCTTCTGCAAACTGGGGGGATAGGGAGATACAACAACTCCTCACCCTAAGGCTGGAGGAGGGAGCTGGATATGAATTAATGAACACAATTAAAGATGGGTGATTTTATGAGGTATTGGATCAAAGCTCAGGGAAACAGGGTATCAGAGGGACAAAGAAAATCAGGTCATTAACAAGTTAAAGACCCTAAAGAGGAGACTTCACCAGGTCATGAACCATAATGGGAGGAGTGGTGCTGATCGCTGGGACTGGCCTTATTTTAATCTAGCATATGACATCTTGGATACAAGCAAACAGACTACACTACTGGCCCTTGTAGACAATCTGCAGACTAGGAAGGGAGCTGCTGGCTCAGTCCCTTGAGCCTAGTTTGCCACCTGAGGAGAAGGAGGAAAGTGAGGTGCAGGAACATGTACCCTTGTACCTCATCTGTCACAGTTCCATCAACCACCCCTGCTCCCTCCATCTGTTCCTGGTGCCTTCCACTACCCCCACCCCCAAGTACCCCAGGCTCTTTGTCTGCCACATCCCATTCCAGCTGACCAGCAGACCACAACTGACCAGACGACAACAGGCAAAAACACAGGTATTCACATCTCCTGCTGTACCGGGAGTTGGTAAGACTACCAATTAATTTTTTTCAATGCCAATTCTGGTTTGAATCAATGGTCAAGACATGGCATTTAATTCACATGTGTTTCTCCCCACTATCCAGGAGGCATAAACATATAAGAAGCCCACAAAGAGGCAGGAAGCAGCAGCTGACATCTGTGGGGTCTTATCTGAAATAGACCTGATGGACCAGGAAAGAGGAAGGGACTGAAGGGAGAGACATGCAGGGGCTGATGCAGGAGCAACAGCCAGCACAGCAACAGAGCACAAGTCAGGAACGTGCCGCCGACAGACTGGAGTACCAGGCTGACGATGATGGATTTGCACGCCTGAGATTAGGCAGGAGGTGTAGACACAGACTGCAGTGATAACGGGACTTGCCTCGTCCATCAAAGTAATTGTGTGCCCAACCTTGGCCCTCCACCATTCAGTCTCCTTCCTCCAGTGGCAGGCCTCCTGAAGCCCCCTTCCCACCAGCCTCCCCCTCATTCCAACCATTTTCTACCGCCATGATGCCACAAGCCTCATTGCATACCCCTCCCTCCTCACACCACCATCAGCTCTCCACATTCTATTCTCCTCCCTCTTACCACCCTACACGGCCATCTTGCGGCTCCAAGGATGAACCCCGCCTACATGCCGATCATCATCACCCCCTCAAGCAGGGCACACTTCTCATGGGGTGGTGTTGAGGGTTCAGCTGATCCCCTCAATGACGATTATCCTGGCTCCTACATTCACCTGCTGGAGGAAGAAAATGAGAATTCCCAATGAAAGGTTTCGCATGATTTGCTCATCATTGAAGTTGTTCTGTTTATATTTTCTGCGTTAAAGTTAGAGATTTTTGAGAGTAAGGATTAAGTGAGGCCAAAAATGTTTTATCAAAATGATAAAGTTTTATTCCAGAAAGTTTTTGCACTACCTTTACTGACATTTTTTTTTTGGTCTGTTTCCATGATTGTTGCATGTGATGTTCCAACAGTTATGAAACAGGTTTTATTTTAAAGTTCAGATTATACAGTTGTTCTATGTTCCAAGATGAGTAATAAAATTTTATTGACTTTTAAGGGAAATGAGTCAGTAATTATCTTCATTTCCACACACGACTGTCATAATTGCCTCACATATGGCCTACGGACCGCGGCCTGTATCACCTCTGTAAGGGGCTCTTTCTGGAGGAAGGAGATCAGATGCCCCAGCCCTCCACTCTTCCAGGAAATGCTCCTTGTTAAGCTCGTAGATATTATGCAACAACAACCTCTGACGCCAAGGCGGTATTAATAGCTATTCGTTTTGAGACGGCCAAATGCATTCTCCGCAACCATTTTGGCGGAGCTCAAGCTGAAGTTGAATGTGCGCTTACGGTGATCAATGACGTGATGTTGCATGAACCCCTTCATCAGCCACTTTCTCGGTGGGTAGGCGGGGTCCCCGACCCAAATGTCCAGGTAGTTCCACACCATCAACATTCCTGGAGACCTATGATAAAATCAATGAGAATGCATGGATGACTTGTAGCAGAAGGAAACAATGGCAGTGTCAACTCACCAATAACATATCATGTTCAAAGCAAGGGTTCATCCAACACTTTAGATGGTAACATGTACATGTTAAAGCATCATCCATGCACTGTGCTAGATTCACTTATACTGGGGAATAGTTGACCATCTGCATCCTTGGTCATTCTGTAAATGGGAGAGTCAAGAAGAATACGAGCATCATGGCCACAGCCTGGCCAACCACATACACAACTGTGAAGCTGGAAACACTGAAGGTGAAAGGTAGACATCATGACGCTTACATTTTCAGGGGAGGAAATCTGATATTAATGGAAATATCATCCTTACCAGCAGTTGTGGTCAACAACAGCTTGCAGAACGAAGGAGTGCCGCCCTTTTCGATTGTGGTAGGATGCTAGATCATCCTGTGGGATGATGATGGGAATATGTGTGCCATCTCTGCCACCAGCACACATGAGATACCACCCCTTTTTTTAAATGCCTCCATTGTCTCCTGAAGATACTCCCCAGTCGGCAACCCGATGAAACATGGCATGAGGTACTTTTTCACCGCTGAGGTCACCTGCCTCACCACCATGAATAGAGTGGAGGTACTAACACCAAAAAACACACTGATGGAATGATACCACCATGATGTAGTGCAAGTCTGACCTGAGGTTCCAGAGGTCTTTGGCATTTTGTGTTCTTATGCCTCAGGTGTGGCCCCAGTATATTAGCATGAGACATTCGTAGATTCTTATGCCACTGGGTATCATCGTCTATTTTGAAGACTTCATTCCAGAATATGTGTTGCTGAGGTCTCTCCCTCTTCCACATCCTTCTCCTATTATGAACCCTTTCAAGATACCTCATTATAACCAATCATTTTTACGGCAGACTCTCATTTCAGCCACACTCTCCTCCACAAACACACACAAGGTATCATTAAAATTCTGCCATCTGAGATCAGGTGTCTGCTGTTTTTTAGAATCAGTTACTCTTTCCACCAACTTGCAGATAAGGAGGCTGATAAGTCCTGACTGTCTCCTAATAGATTTGCATATCCTCAGAACGTCCAAGATGGTCTGTCTGATGTCCTCCTTTGTACAGAATGAGATGATTTCACTTCCGCCTTTGCCTGTTGCATCATTTTGGCATTTCCAATTGAAGGTAGAACAGAATTAAACCCGGGGATGGTTCCTTGGAAGTGTGAAACCGTTCAGTGTCCCAGCTAGGAGTTGTCAAGGGTGAAAAGCCAAACCCCCATTCCTATCCCAGGACACTGAACAGATGATTTAGTGGGAAGCAATGGATGGGAGGTCAGAGCCTGTGATGGACTTAGCTATATTTGTTACCTTCTAGAGCCTTCTGCATTCCTATGCATTCAAATTCCCAAAGCAGGCTGTGATGCAACCCATCAGTATATTTCATGATGAGATGAGAGTTTATCGTTATATACATCAGATGCACCAAAATTTTTACCTGCAGCAGCTACACTGGTACTTTTGTAAACAAAGCTGGCAGGCATTAAATTATGTCAATGTAGAAACAGGTAAAAATATAAAAGATAGATAATAAATAATAAAAAATTTGGAGAACTTTCACTTCTTTTGTCATCAAATTTACAACCTTGTTTTACATTTTATTTATTCTATTAGTAAGATTTGACTTCATATTGTATATATGTTTTTCTGCAAGGCATTCAGTAAGGATCCACACAGTGGGCTGCTCTCCAAGGTTTGATCTCATGGGATCCAAGGTGAGATAGCAAATAGTTGGCCTCATGTTAGAAAGCAGAGGGAAGGTTGTTTTTCAGACTGGAGGCCCGTGACTAATGATGTGCCACAGGATTTGGTGCTGGGCCTATTGCTGTTTGTCATCTATATCAATGATTTAGGTGAAAAGTACATAGCAGGATTGGCAAGTTTGTGGATGACACTGAAGAGTCTGGTATTGTAGAGAGTGAAGATGGTTGCCAAAGATTTCAGCCGGATTTTGATTGACTGGGCATGTGGGCAGAAGAATGGTCGATGGGATTTAATACAGAGAAATGTGAGGTGTTGATTTTGGCAGGTCTATTGTGGGTACAACCTGCACAGTAAATGGTAGGGATCTGGGGAATGCTATAGAGCAGAAGGATCTAGGAGCACAAAGGTACATAATTCACAGGTAGATAGGGTGGTTAAAAAGACTTTCTGCACATTGGTCTTCAGTGAAAGTACTGATTTTAGAAGTTGGGAGGTCATGTGGCAGTTGTATAGACATTAGCAAGGTCCTATTTGGACTATTGTGTTCCGTTTTAGCCACTGAGCTGCTTGAAAGATGTTGTCATGCTGGAGAGGGTGCAAAGGAGATTTATGAGGATGTTGCCAGGACTCGGGGGGGGGGGGGGTGGGGGGGAAGGGTCTGAGCTATAGGGAGAGGTTGAGCAGACTTGGGCTTTATTCCGTGGAGCTCAGGAGATTGAGGGGTGATCTCATAGAGATGTAGAAAATCATGAAAGGAATAGATTGGGTAAATGCACAGAATCTCTTGCCCAGAGTAGGGGAATCAATAACCAGAGGATAAAGGGTTAAGGGAAGGCGGAGAGGTTTAATTGCAATCTGAGGGTAACTTTTTTTTTCAAAGAAGGTGGTGGGTGTATGGAATGGGCTGCTGAAGGAGGTGGCTGAGTCAGGTACTATTACAACATTTAAGAAAAAATTGGACCAGTATGGGTTTAGTGGGATGTGTCAAACGCAGGCAAGATGGGACTAGTGTGGGTGGGATATTTTGGTCAGCATGGGGAAGTGGGGTTGAAGGGCCTGTTTCCATGCTCTGTGGCTCTATGACCAAATTCCTGCGGTTGGGAAAAGAAATAGTGCCATAAATCTTTTGATCCACAGAAGATTGAAGGGTACATGTTGGACACTGAAACTTGTGATCGTGATGAGCTTACAGAGGAATCGCCATTTCATAGTTTGGCCTACCCAATGAAATCGAAACAACTGAAGATAAATATTATCACAGCAGAGTTTAGTTCAATTCTGTTGGTCTTCTTAATCATCACATTATTGAAATTGAATAACTTCATCTCAAGCCCTTCTGAGGAGCAAAATAAACTGACACCATTTAAAATTCATTGTTAAAATGGAAGTGGTTTCTCCTATTTCTTGTTTTAATGTTCATGTTATACAAGAAATTCTGCAGCTGCTGGGTGAAGTGCAATGCACAGACATACTGTAGAAACATAGCAGATCACTCAGAATCTGTGTTATTATAGCATTTATAATAATTACATTTCCCAGTAGGCAATGTGCACTGTTTGCAGGGGAACCAAAAGTAGACTACAACAGGAGTCAAGTGCATTGTTGGTTCAGGCAGCTCACAAAATAAACTAGTTTAAGCGTTAAACCCACGCAAGGTTGTTCTTCTTCAAGAAACAAACATAACAGCATCCACAGTAAGGGTAGTCCTCTTTTCTGGGCTGAGGCCTTCATCCGGTTGGGGCACAGGCCCAAAACGTTGGCTAACCTTTATTTCCTGTGGATGCTGTGTGACCTGCTGAATTTCTCCAGCATGTCTGTGTATGGCACTCCACCGGAGGATCTGTTAGTAAATTGCATGATTTCAGCGCATCTTGTCACTTGGTGACTTGCAGGGGGCCTGTTAACCTTCACTGACTCCGCAGTATTGTGGTGTGCTGCAGGGCAAACAAACAAGCCAAAACTGCAAAGGCTGTACTACAGATTCTAATTAGCTTAAGACTTGCACACAAGGTTCAGTATCCCTTCTGGCACCATGTGCTCTACCCCTGCCGCAGGCCCGGTGTGAGCCTTTCGATGGGGCTGGTGATTGGCAGGGAGTAGGTGGAGCTGGCTTCTCAGGGTACCTCCCTGCAGGAATAGTGGCTTACCCCCTGCAGTCGCCTACCACCTGCTGCTGGAGAGTCTCTGGCATGCCATGCTCGAAATCTCCCCTCCACCACATATTTCTCACTGTCCTGGGTTAGTGGCATGTGATCGACATGGAGTGACACAGCATGAAGACAGAACATTCAGTTCCCCAGCAAGCATGCCTTCTAATTCCTTTACCGACAATTAGCACACACTGTCACTCATCCTTACCCCTTCCCAATCCACCAACACCCCTCCTTCATTTAGGGTCCATTCTTCACATTCTTCTCATCACATACAATTACTGGTAAAAGATGATGCCTATGCATGGTTTAACTGAATATTTATCCACCCCCCGCACACTCTGAATCTGTAATGCTACACCCTGCACTTTCAGACTCACTGTAACACTGCACCCTGCACTCTGTGACTCTTTTCTTTCTTTTCTTTCTTTGGCTTGGCTTTGCGGACGAAGATTTATGGAGGGGTAATGTCCACGTCAGCTGCAGGCTCGTTTGTGGCTGACAAGTCCGATGAGGGACAGGCAGACACGGTTGCAGCGGTTGCAAGGGAAAATTGGTTGGTTGGGGTTGGGTGTTGGGTTTTTCCTCCTTTGTCTTTTGTCAGTGAGGTAGGCTCTGCAGTCTTCTTCAAAGGAGGTTGCTGCCCGCCGAACTGTGAGGCGCCAAGATGCACAGTTTGAGGCGATATCAGCCCACTGGCGGTGGTCAATGTGGCAGGCACCAAGAGATTTCTTTAGGCAGTCCTTTTACCTCTTCTTTGGTACACCTCTGTCACGGTGGCCAGTGGAGAGCTCGCCATATAACACGATCTTGGAAAGGCGATGGTCCTCCATTCTGGAGACGTGACCTACCCAGCGCAGTTGGATCTTCAGCAACGTGGATTCAATGCTGTCGGCCTCTGCCATCTCGAGTACTTCGATGTTAGGGATGAAGTCGCTCCAATGAATATTGAGGATGGAGCGGAGACAACGCTGGTGGAAGCGTTCTAGGAGCCGTAGGTGATGCCGGTAGAGGACCCATGATTCGGAGCCAAACAGAAGTGTGGGTATGACAATGGCTCTGTATACGCTAATCTTTGTGAGGTTTTTCAGTTGGTTGTTTTTCCAGACTCTTTTGTGTAGTCTTCCAAAGGCGCTATTTGCCTTGGCGAGTCTGTTGTCTATCTCGTTGTCGTTCCTTGCATCCGATGAAATGGTGCAGCCGAGATAGGTAAACTGGTTGACCGTTTTGAGTTTTGTGTGCCCGATGGAGATGTGGGGGGGCTGGTAGTCACGGTGGGGAGCTGGCTGATGGAGGACCTCAGTTTTCTTCAGGCTGACTTCCAGGCCAAACATTTTGGCAGTTTCCGCAAAGCAGGACGTCAAGCGCTGAAGAGCTGGCTCTGAATGGGCAACTAAAGCGGCATCGTCTGCAAAGAGTAGTTCACGGACAAGTTTCTCTTGTGTCTTGATGTGAGCTTGCAGGCGCCTCAGATTGAAGAGACTGCCATCCGTGCGGTACCGGATGCAAACAGCGTCTTCATTGTTGAGGTCTTTCATGGCTTGTTTCAGCATCATGCTGAAGAAGATTGAGAAGAGGGTTGGTGTGAGAAGGCAGCCTTGCTTCATGCCATTGTTAATGGAGAAGGGTTCAGAGAGCTCATTGCTGTGTCTGACCCGACCTTGTTGGTTTTCGTGCAGTTGGATAACCATGTTGAGGAACTTTGGGGGGCATCCGAGGCGCTCTAGTATTTTCCAAAGCCCTTTCCTGCTCACCGTAACGCTATATATCACACACTCTGACTCACTGTAACACTACACCCTGCCCTCTGTGACTCACCATAACACTACACCCTGCACTGTGTGACTCACCGTATCACTATATACCACACTCTCTAACCCACCGTAACACTACACCCTGCATTCTCTGACTCACTGTAACACCACACCCTGCCCTCTCTAACCCAACGTAACACTACATCCCGCACTCTCTGACTCACTGTAACACCACACCCCGCACTCCCTGACTCACTGTAACACCACAACCTGCACTCACAGATTCACTGTAACACCACCCCACACTCCTTGACTCACTGTAACACCACACCCTGCACTCCCTGACTCACTGTAACACCACATCGCACATTCCCTCACTCACTGTAACTCCAAACCCCGCATTCCCAGGCTCACTGTAACACCACACCCTGCATTCACAGATTAACTGTAGGTCAATTGATGTGAGGGTCCAACCTTTCTCTCCCACTGGTACTTCTTGATCCATTTGAGTTCCTCCAATAGAGTGTGTTTGGCTCAAAGATCCAGAATCTGCAGTGTGTCTTGTTTATTGTTGCATGACCTGCTGCACTATATTTGGGTTGACCTGCCTGGATAGCATGCAAAACAAAGCTCCTTACTGTATCTCACTACAAGTGCCAATGAACAACTCAGTTAAAAGTTTGCAATATCTGCACTGTTATGCGGTTTCTCCATCACCTCTGCCATTTTCTTCACCCTTCTCTCTTGCAGTCGTCTCAACCTGTCCATCAACCACTGAATCCCCCTGTCACTTACCAGCTCCTGCCCCACACCTCCACCTCACCTCTCTACTGGCCATTTGCCCTCTCAGTTCAGAAAAGGGCATGACCATCATTTCCCTCTACAGATGCTGTCTGAACCTCTGAATTCCTCAAGCAGGATGTTTCATCCACCAACACTTGGTCCATTTCCCTCCATGATTCATCAGCTCATCAGGGTACTCCTCAATGGGCTCTCTCAGACAGCACAGCCCAGGTTCTAACAACTCTCAATCTTCTGCACCTCCCCTCCAAAACTGGCCTTTACCCTCACCATATGTCCTCTTGTTCTGATCCCATAAATGCTCCTGATCCTTGACTGTCTCTCATAGATATGGACTGACCTCCATGATGGGAAAAGATTCCTTCTCTCACAGAACAGCAATTGTGAGTGTTGGCAGTGGGAGTGAGAAACAATGAAGAATTCCTCTTCGATTCTGCAACATGCTTCAGCTGGGTGCCATTCAGGAGAAGGACTCCTGGAGGGTCTTGGGTAATGATAGCTTCCTGATCACATCAGGGGTCCAGACCGGGAACCGAGGAGGGAGATTCAGATGACTAGAGTTTTGGTTCCCTGCTGGAATGGACAGAGGCCATGTGGCTACAGAGGTTATGGGATCAGGAGGCGGCTCCATTGGAGGAGATGTTAGGATCCACGGACACTCAATGTCTCTGAAGGGACACTCTTTTGTTCTCTTTGCCTTCTCGGTGAGGATGTTGGACTAATGGTGACTCTTTGTGTCTTTATAGGCCAATAAAGATCCTTGTGTATTTTGTGTATGCAACCATAAATGGCACCTTGAACTCCATTCTTCTGGAATTGTCCAGAGGGTCCTGTCATTGATTGAACTCTTTACTGTTCAGAATTTAATGATCGTTAGCTTGTTCATGTAAGAATCCCCATGCATCTCTTGCACGGGTATCCCAGTGGCATCTGGCACCTATAGTGATTGCAATGAGGGGTTGTAGGATCACAGTCTCATTTTAATTATGTGATTAAGTTGATGAATGTAAAACTGGTGGCTCCTACTTCCCTCCGAATCTGCATACTGATCAGTGAAGCTGGTAACTTTCTCCAAACCTTTCCACTTACTTCAAAACGACTTTCCATTCATTGTGCACTTGATGTTAGAAATTCAATTTCTATAAAATGATGGAGCAGATTAGGCCATTTAGACCATCATATCTACTCCAGCATTCAAACCATGAGAGAAATAGATTAGGTAAATGTTGATAGTCTTTTACAGGGTCATCGGTAACTAGAGGACATCAGTTTAAGGTGAGGGGGAAGAGATTTAACAGGAACCTGAGAGTTACTGTTTTGTACTGAGGGTGGTGGGAATGTGGAATTGGCTGCCAGAAGAGGTAATGAGACAGGTACTATTTAGATTCAGATTTCAGATATCAGGTTTATTGTCAGAGTACATTCATGACATCACATACAACCCCAAGATTCTTTTTCCTGTGGGCAAGGCAGAATTACCACTTATTGGTAGTCCAAAATAAAACTACACAATGTACACATGTAAACAAATAAAGAAATGTAAACAAAATCGACTGTGCAAATCAGAGTGAAAAAAATCAATAAAGTGCAAAAACAAACATCCTTAAATGAGTCCCTGATTGAGTTTGTTGTTGATGGTGAAGGGGTAGCAGCTGTTCCTGAACTTGATGGTGTGAGTCTTGTGGCACCTACACCTCTTTCCTGATGGCAGCAGCGAGAACAGAGCATGTGCTGGGTGGTAAGGTTCTTTGATGATTGCTGCTGCTCTCCGATGGCAGCGTTCTTTGTAGATGTTCTCGATGGTGGGGAGGGTTTTGTCTGTGATGTCCTGGGCTGTGTCCACTATTTTTTGCAGGTCTTTACACTCTGGGGTATTAGGATCCCCATACAGACCATGATGTAGCTGGTCAGCATAATTTCCACCACACATATGTAGAAATATGGAAACATTTCCAATATAAGTGTGTTAGATCCAGGAAAAATCCTATGAAAAAGTGACTCCCCAGACCTAAAATTTGCTCACCGTCACCACCTCTGTTCTTCCAATGATCGATCACTGGATCGTACACCTCTAGTTTTCACTTCCTGAAATCAACAATCAGCTCCTTGGTTTTGGTGACATTGAATGTTAAGTTGTTGTTGGTGCACCATTCAGTTAATTTTAAAATCTTCCTCCTGTATCACCCCTTTTTATGCAACCCACTAGTGTGGTATCATCAGTGAATTTGCAGATGGTTTTTTTGTCGTACTGAGCAACACAGTCATAGGGGTAAAGTGAGTAGAGCAGGGGGCTAAGAATGCAGCTGTGTGGTGCTCTGGTACTAATGGAGATTATGGAAGAGATATTCTAATCAATCCTGATTGTGGTCTGGAAGTGAGGAAATCCAGGATCCAATTACACAGTAGGGTGTTGAATCCCAGGTCTTGGAGTTTGCTGATCAGTTTTGAGGAGATAATGGTATTAAATGCCAAACTGTAGTCTATAAAGATCATCCTGATGAATGCATCTTTGCTGGCCAGATATTCCAGAGCTTTGTGCAAAACCAGTGAGATGGCATCCGCCATAGACCTGTTGCTACAATAGGTGAATTGGAATGGATCTATGTCACTGCTTAGACAGGAGCTGATACGCTTCAACACCAGTCCTTCAAAACACTTCATCACTGTTGATCTGTTTGCCAATGGTCGATCCTCATTTAGGCAGGCTACCATATGCTTGTGAGCCACTGATATGCTTGACACCTATTTGAAATAGGTAGGTACCACGCTCTGCTGGAGTGAGATGATGAAGATATCCATGAATATATTGGTAAGTTGGTCAGCACAGATTTTTAATACTCAGCCGGGTACTCCATCTGGACCGGATGCTTTCCTCAGATTCATGCTCCTGAAGGCAGCCTCACGTCATTCTCTAATACGGACAGGAGAGAATTATCAGAGGACATAGAGGTGCACTGTTTTACTATTGCAAAGCTTAAGAAATATTTGGACAGATCCATGGATAGGATGGATATGGGCCAAATGCAAGTAGTTGGGACTAGAGTGGGTGAGAAACTTTGGTCATTGTGGCAAGTTGGGGCAAAGAGCTTATTTCCATGCTCTACGATTCTTTGATACATTCTTTTTTTTATTCAACTCTGCTCCATTCTCCTGCCTTCTCCTAATAGCTCTTGTCAGCCTCTACTTTAGATCTACCCAATGATTAATTTAAAAAAAAATCTTTATATGAAACATTTAAAAAAAGAAAAGCTCTCTTGTTAATGCCCTGGATTTTGGTCATCAAGATTATTATGCTAAAATGAAATGTCTTGTGCCGTAGTGAGATTGCCCTTGGCACCCACTCTGGGCAAGAGGAACCAGCAATGCCACTGAGGGCTTAAAGTCTATTTTGATTGGCTGCTCTCTGTTAGGGTTTCTGGTTCCTGAATAAAATAACAAATTTTCTCAGAATAATCTAGTTATTCTGGCCTCCATAAATCCCCAAGTAATAGATTCATGAAGTGGCGACTTTGTTTATTTTTCCAAAGGGACATTTCTCCATCCAGAAAAGCTAATGCCGAATAGTTAGCATTAATATTATCTGTGGCAATATTCCTTCTGTGTCTTTTAACCTCAGCATTGTTTGGCAGATTCGTAACCTTGTTTCTAAGTTACTTTATCTGATTAGTACGTGGATTGTGTGTTAACTCTTTCATTAACACACATCCTGCATATCGCATCAATATGTGAGACTTGTACTACTTGTTACTAGCAATAAACGTGGACATTTACCAAGCATATAAACAGGCCCTTCAGCTCAATTCCTCCATCCTGACCAAGCTGTCTCTATCTGAGCTTGTCTCATTGCCAGGATGTAGCCCCTATCCCTCTCATCCTCTCCTCCCCAAAGAGTTGTCCTAATGTCCACTCTTGTGTCAATGGCTGTTAATGTCTCACAAGGATTTCAAATGCTTCAAACTTAAAGATACTGGACCCAGAGCTCCACACAGTAACAGGCTTGTTATCAATAATATAAAACACATCCATCCCTTTGATGTAACATCACAACCTCTTTACTTACTGAACTGATTCTCTGTCTGACTGCACCTGTCTGGATGTTCAGCTGTTTCATATTTCAAGCTTACATTGACACCTGTGCCAAGGTACAATGGCAATGTTTGCTCTGCTATCTATCCAGCAGTACTATCCATACCACGTAGAGCAGAGTGAAACTCAGTACTGTGAGTGTGGTCGCAGTGAGAGATCCATTTGAATGGAGTGTGAGCAATGCTATTTTATCAGTGTGAAGTTTGCTCAGGAGTTTGATAATGGCTAGAATGTATCCTTGAATCTTATGCTGTGTGATCTCTAATTCGTGAATCTTCTTTCTGACAGGGAGTGGCCGGGGTGGGATCAGTTCTTTTATATATTGGCTACTGTTCTAAGGCAGTAGGAAATGTAGACAGAGATAGAAGGGAGGTGAGGGTTATGTAATGGTTTGAGATGTGTTCTTAATTCTTTGCATTCTTGGTTGGGGCAGTCCTTGTCCCAAGCAGTGAAATACCCTGACCGGATACTCCAGAGGAATGTTTGGGAGACATTGTTGCAGGATAACAGAGATGTGGTGGATTTCCTTAGGATTCTAAGTCAGTGGAGGTGCTGGTCTGCCTTCCTGGCTGTTGTATTGGCATGATTGGTTCGTGAGAGGTTATTGGAGATATTTACTCTGAGGATTTTAAATCCATGGACTAGCTCCACCCAATGAATCTTTCTTGTTCGTGCCCCAGAACTTCACACAACATCCTTCTCTCTCCGCCAGACCTTCCTTCAACAATCTTGGGATGACCTTCTTAATGTATGTGGACTGAGAAGATCACCTCTGCATTAGTAACACTAAACAGGCTCTCAAACAGTGTCACTGTGGAACACATGTGTTGAAGGAATGGATTTGTGTGGTGGGGATGACTTGTAGCCGTATCAGGAGATGATGATTAAGACTCTGAGCAGGAGTGGATGAACTTTCTGAGGCACACCTCTCTTTTAGCATTTCTAACCCCTTGTAATTCCTGCTCCACTTCCTAAAAATCTGAGGAAAGCAACTGGTCTAGATGGAGAAACTGGCCGAATAGTAAAGATCTGTGATGACCAACTTACCAAGGTGTTCATGGATATCTTCAATATTTCACTTCTACAGGGTGTGGTATCCACCTGTTTCAAACTGACGTCAATCATAGAAAAGTGTAGTAACCTGCTTTAATGACTATCAACCTGTAGCTCTTACATCAACAATGATCAAGTGTTTTGAAACGCTGGTGATGAAACTTATCAGCTCCTCTCTGAGCGGTGACATGGATCCATTCCAATTCACCTATTGTAGAAACAGGTCTATGGCAGGTGGCATCTCACTTGCTCTATAGAAAGCCCTGGAACACCTGGACAGCAAAGATACATTCATCAGGATGCTCTTTATCGACTACAGTTCAACCTTTAACACTATCATCCCCTCAAAACTGACCAGCAAACTCCAAGACCTGGGAGTTAACACCTCGCAGTATAATTGGATCTTGGATTTCCTCACCTCCTGACTGTAATCAGTGAAGATTGGTAAGAACTTCTCCTCCAGAATCTCCATCAGTACTGGAACTGTGTTCTTAACCCACTGCTCTACTCACTTTACACTTAAAACTGTGTAGCTCGGAATGACAATAACACCATCTACAAATTTACCAATGATACCACGTTAATGGGTTAAAGGAAGGGGATGAGTCAGCATTGAGGAGGGAGATTGAAAACTCGGCTGAACGGTACACCAACAACAACCTTGCACCCAATGTCACCAAAACTAAGGAGCTGATTGTTGACTTCATGAAAGGAAATTTAGAGATGTACAATCCAATGATCATTAGGGGATCAGAGGTGGAGAGAGTGAGAAAATTGAGGTTCCTGGAAGTCACTTCACTATCTTGGAGGATCTTTCCTGGATGTGACATACCAATGGCATCGTGAAGAAAACACGTCAGCGCCTCTACTTCCTTAGGTTTGGTATGACACCAGAAACTCTGGTAAATTTCTACTGAGGTGTGGTGGAAAGTGTGCTGACTGGCTGCATCATGGTCTGGTATGGGGACACCAATACCCCTGAGCATAAACTCTCCAAAAGGTAGTGGACACAGCCCAGGACATCACAGGCAAAACCGTCCTGAGTACATCTACAGGGATCACAGTTGTCAAAGGGCAGCAGCAATCATCAAGGACCCACACTACCCAGCACACACTCTGTTCTGACTGCCACCATCAGGAAAGAGGTAGAGGTGCCACAAGACTCACACCACCAGGTTCAGGAAGAGCTGCCACCCCTCCACATTCAGACTTCTCCACAACAAACTCAATCAGAGACTCATTTAAGGCGTTTTACTTGTGCACTTTATTGGTTTTCTATTGTTCTCTCTGTCAGTTTGATTACATTTGTTATCTGTTTACAGTTCTTTTATTGGCTTGCATATTTACGTGTGTACAGTTTATTTTTTGCACTACCAATTAGTAGTAATTCTGCCCTGCCCACAGGACAAAGGAATCTCGGGGTTGTATGTGATCTAATGTATGTACTCTGGCAATAAATCTGAAATCTGAATCTGAATACTGGCTATAAAGCCTCCTAATCCTCTTCCTCTCTCTAGCTTCCACTTCTCCCTGTTCCTGTCGTTGCTCCTACTTTCTCCCTCTTGAGATTGAGCCTTGCATTTTATTCCAAACTTCTTTGCTGGAGATATTAGTGTCTGTTGAACACAGATGACACCCCCTCCCCCAACAACCCCACCCCCCCCCCAACCCCACCCCCATTGCACTCAGTCACGCGTGGAAACTTTGTCTCTGATTTCCCTCCATCACATCACCACCAAGTCTCCTTTCCAACCCCTTCTGGAGAGAGGGTTCAAGTTCAAATTCAACTTTATTATCATCCATTTGTACAGGAACAGCCTGATGAAACAGTGTTCTCCGGTCCTTGGTGCAAACACTTGCAAACATACCAAAAGATACTGTATAACACACATATAGACAATGTATATTCAGATATCTGGTTCCAATGTTGCTGAATCTGAAAGAGTGGAAAGACAAAGTTTAACTGGGGCCAGATGGGATAGGTAGATATGGTCACCGACTGTGACTACCTCTTTACATTAGCTCCCTGAGCTCATCATAAACTTATGGAATGATTCAATGCAGGAGCTTGGACTAAAAGAACACCCTATCCACCATAGCGGTGCTGCCCACCAACACTAATTTTCTTTGTCCATTTTCACCCATATCCTTCCTGTCCTATCCTATCCCTCAACCCAGTAGGTCTGACCATACAGGGTCCCCAGTAACGACCGAGGTTTAGGCAAATGGAGGTTCTTCAACATAGGCGTGGAGGTAGGTTGTCTGCCCTCACAGGAGGACCTTGGCACATTATTGGCCATGTCCATATTGGACATGGACGGGGGGAGGGAAACAAGAGCCCCAGACCCAGGACAGTTGTCTCCCTGCTGCCTGTCACAGGTGGAGTGAATGGATTCCCTGAGCCCTACTTTCACTTATGTGTCTCCTCAGCCGCTGGACCATTTGGCCTGCAACAACAGGCAGCGGCTCTCTCCCAGCCATCTGTGTCAGTAAGGTCCATTGAATAATTTGAGAATGTAGGAGGGAGCACGCAGGAAGACGACTCCATTGTCTGAAACGCTTCAGGAAGCATTTCAACCTGAAGATCTTGAATACATCCGTGATTTTTTGAGGAAACTGCGAGCTGCGGGGGGAGTCCAGCGTCAACCCCCTGAGAAAGTCGGGGTGCCATCGCTGGGAGTCCAGACCCGCAGTAAGACCGTTAAAATGCCTGTTGTTGAGTTGCAGCAGGAGCTGCAGTTACCTGGTTCTGCCACTACGTTAGAGAAAGCAGGGCTGAGCTTTTCTGAATTACAATGTAAGCAGTTAAATGCTGTCATTCAGCCTATAATGAATGAGTTGGCTCAAAGGATAAGTTCAGAACTGAATACAGTTAAAGTACGTGTAGAAGCATCTTGTGAAGATTTAAAAAAATTTCAGTCTGCTTTTTTTGGAATGTCAACGACAAGTGGCTTCTAATACAGAAAAAGTGTTGAAGGTTGAAAAATCCGTTAAAGAATTGCGAGAACGTGAGATGGAGTTAGAGAGGAAAATAGACTATTTGGAGAATCAAAGTAGAAGGAATAATGTGAAAATTGTTGGTTTGCCAGAAGGTATGGAAGGACAAGATCCTCTTCGTATTTTTACAGATTGGATTCTACAAGTACTAGGGCAAGAATTTTTTTCTGAAGGCTTGGTATTGGAAAGGGCTCATAGAACTTTAAGGAGATCATCTTTACCTGGTCAGCCACCGAGACCTGTAATAATTCAATGTTTGAATTATTTGGATAGAGAAGTAATACTTCGACTGGCAGTGCAAAATGCGAGAAAATGACAAACTCCATTATTGATTCAGAATGGTAGAGTTTCTTTTAATCCTGATTTGAGTCAAGAGGTTATTCAACGCCGATGTCAATTTAATCCAGTTAAAGAAATTTTGTGGCGTAAAGGTTATAAGTCTACTTTTCGCTATCCGGCAGTGTTGAAGGTGTTTCATGGAGACTATCAATCTTGGTTTTTTGAGGATGATCATGAAGCAATGATTTTTGCTGATTCATTGCCAGATATAAGAGGACAAAGACGTAGTCCACCATTGTCTCCTAAAGAAAAATCTGGTTGTTCTGGAAATGGAAGAAATGGTAGAAATGGGAAAAACGGGAATGGAAAGAGTCCAACTTCTCTTGAAATGGGATCTCTGAGTTTGGAACCTCTTGGATGAATAGCAGAATCTTCTCATTCATATTTTACTTTTTATGTTATTATAAATTTTGAGATTTTTTTTGTTTGGCTGGGGAGGAAGAGATTTGTTCTAGGTTCTATTTGTCATCAGCCACTGGTGGGTGATCCACACCCAAATTTTGTTTAGGGATTACTACCTTTTGGTAGTTTATTTTGGGGGGGGGGGGGTTTATTCATTTTTTTAATTTTCATTTTATCTAGCTTTTATTTTGTGATTTTTTTTTCTCCTATTGGAGGGCCTATATACGATGATTTGAGTTTTTATATAAAGATATTATTGGTCT
This sequence comes from Narcine bancroftii, assembly GCF_036971445.1. NCBI lineage: Eukaryota > Metazoa > Chordata > Chondrichthyes > Torpediniformes > Narcinidae > Narcine > Narcine bancroftii. The sequence continues at coordinate 256,830,503 of NC_091470.1, forward strand.
TTAGTAATATTAGTAGATATGTTAAAGTTGAGGTATGCTACTTTTAATGTTCGAGGTTTATACAGTTCAATTAAGTGTAACGATGAGGGACAGCTATGGTATTGATAAGAATTCTTTGTTTCTTTATTTTTAAATTTGATCTTTGGTAAAATGTGTGTTTGGTAGCGATATGATTTTGCCTGAAATGATTAAATTTGAGACTTTTCTTATGAAGGTACCAGAGAAGTGTTATATTTCATTTATGTATTAAATGTTATAGGATGGTATGGATAAAAAGGGTTGGGATAAATCCAAATCTGCATAAGACTAAAATACTTTTAGATCTGATAGTATCTTTATTGGGCAGTTTGCAACCTCTGAAAGGTTTGGGATTAGATAAATCTCAATTTGCTTTTGTATATTTAGCATTATTTGTAGAGAAAAAATGTATTGATTGTTAGTATGTGGAAAGATACAAATATGATTGATATTAATAGATGGCATAATGTTTACTAATGGAAAAAATTACATATGTCTCGTGTGATAACTATAGCATTTTTATTAGTAAGTGGTTGTTATATTCAGAATATTTACATTTTGATTTATGTTGATTAGATTTTAATATGTCTGTTTAATTTTTCCTTACTTTTTTTTCCTTTCTTTATGACTCTCCTTAGGAGAGCTGGCTGAAGGGAGGGAGGGGGGGTTCTCTCTTTTTTCTTTTTTTTCTATAAAATATAACGTTCATGTTTTTGGTTTATTGTTCTATATGTTATTTACTATCTGTATTTTGAACAAATAAATAAAGTTTTTAAAAAAATGTTGGGACTGTAGATCACATGTGTATCAGTGCTCAGAGATCTGTGAGATGATAATGAGTTTATGTTCATAAACATTGTACAATGTACACACGCACCAAGATCCTTACTGGTACAACTGAAATTTAGACCTACAGCACGGTAACAGGCCCTTTCAGCCCATGACCCCCTGGTGAACAATTACACCCAACTGAATTTGAATGGTGGGAGGAAATCGGAGCACCTGGAGGAAACTCACACAGACACGGGCAGAACGTATAGGCTCCGTACAGACAGTTCGTGATTCGTATTCCATTCCAGATTACTGGTGATGTAATAGTGTGGCACTAACCATGCTGGTACTTTGTAAAAGAAAGCAACTACAAAACAATTAAAAACAGCTACATTCTAAATACTTAATTGAATGAAAAAGGCAATAAATACACAAAAAGAGACAGATAACAAATATTCAGTTATCTGAGTCCAAAAAAAATGACACGGTCGTGAAGACAGAACTTTCATAGTGTTGGAACAGTCTGCGATTCGTGTAACAAGGGGAGGTTCAAGAGCCTGATAACTTTTGGAAAGAAACTGTTCTTGAACCGAGAGGTGTTGGTCTTCAGGCATCTGTATCTTCTGCTCAAAGGTAGGAGTGAGAAGAGGTTGGACCAGGGTGATAGGGGAATGTCATGATGTTGCCTGCCTTCTTGAGGGCAGCACCTCACGTAGATGTCTGCAGTGGATGGGAGGTGGGAGCCTGTGATGGAATTGGCTATGTTTGTTACCTTCTGTAACCTTCTGCGTTCCTGGGAGCACACATTCCAAAACCAGGCGGTGATGCAACCAGTCAGTATACATGATGATGAGATGAGAGTTATCGTCATATACTGTACATACAGTAAGTACAGATTCCCCCCCCCCCAGAAGGAGGTTTTGACCACTTATTGCTGCCTCTGAACTTACCCCCCTCCCCCCCCCCCACCTCACCCAGCTTCTCCCTGTTCACTCAAGCTTCCAGCATCTGCTGTTTTTGCATTTCTCTTTCTGAACAATAGTAATTGTTGCTTTGAGCAATGAATAGATTGGAGTCAGTTCAGAATAAACTGCAATTACTTCCAGGAGAGATACAACCAAAAGCTCTTATGAAGTACAACTTTATGTCAGTGGCACTGGAGGAGAGATCCAGGGTGGTGAACTCCAGCCAGCTGTTCAACCATGAGGGGGCTGATTTGCCAGGATGTAGTGGAACATGTTAAATTAACACCAGGTCTTTCTTTACAAAGTGAAATGTTCAAGTTCGCCAATGAGGCCTAACAGCCTAGTTTCCATAATCCTTTTGTCCAAATCCTTTCCAGCAAGATTCCAATCAGGGAGCCTTGAGTCCGCATGGTATCCATTAGCCTGATTAGAGAATGGGTAGGGTGCCAAACCAGACACAAACTAAAATGCAGTGCTCACTGCAAACTTGGCTTTTTGAGCTGCCAATCTTTACAATTCTATCCTGTTTGCCCTGTTAGAATAAGAATTAATCTAGTTTAACAATATTTATACACTTATTAATTTGACTGGATTCCAATTCTGATGTTAAATAAGAAAGTCTGCGGATGCTGGTATCGAGGGCAATACGGTGGAACCCCGTTATAACACACAGTTGGGTCCAAAAAACCGCATCGTGAATAAAGCAGGTTCGTGTTAAATTGGGGTTTCAATAAATCGTTGAGGTTACAATTGAAATTAAGACACAAATTAATTTTTAGTAAACCGACTGAACCCACTCCTGGCAGCAGACCAGTCTCCATTCCTCGCAGCGGCCTGAAGTCCCCGCTCCTCATGGCAGCCCGATGTCACTGCTCCTGGTGGCAGTCTGACACCTGAGTCCAATGACTAATTGTGTATTTTTGGATTTGTGTTAAATCGGATTCCATTGTATATAAAACGTGCTGGAGAAACTCAGCAGGTCACACAGCATCCATAGGAAGTAAAGGGTTCCGTTGGTTACCCTTTTCTTCTTATGGATGCTGCATAACCTGCTAGGTTTCCCAACTCATTTGTGAATTTCGATTCTCTTTGATTTTTGTACTATTATTAGTTGTAGCAGCTGATTCAGAGATGCAAGCAGGGGGACAAGTGTGGGTGTGTGACTTTGGTTAGCATGAGCAAGTTGGGCTGAAGGGTCTGTTTCTACGCTGTGTGCCCCATGACTCAACAGATGTTGACCTCTGCATATGAGGTTTAAACTCTTCACTCCTTCAGTAGTGTTCAATGTCTTTTCTCAACCCCAGCTCTGTGGTAGAATCACACTAATCCCCCTCTGCTTTGTCCTGGGTAAATCTTTAACATAATTTTAAATCAATCAGTAAGAAACTTGACTTCAACTAATAATTTAAGAGATGATTCTGGCTCCTGGACTGCTCTCTCCACCATCCAAGGTGGATGTCATGTTTCGCACAATTTCCTACACCTCGAATTCTAGACAGTTGTTAGGTCAGCCCAACACTGTGGGCTGAGGATGATTTCTATGTTCAATTCCATCTCTCATTAACCCCTTGAACTTTAGCTCCATAAACCTTAAAGCAGTTGCATTACTACAAGAGGGTAAAATAAGAAATGACATAGAGGACCAATGGGTTGTGCCAGTGTCTCCCAGTTCCAGCGACATGGAATCGATCCCAACCACCAGCACTATCTGCGTGAAGTTTGCACATCTCTGTCCCCTGCTGGGGCCGTCCAATACCCTGCCTGAAGGTGCCACAGAGATAGGGATTGGGCATCGACTGCAACCAGATCACGCCCAATATCATTAAATTGCAGCCCCGAGACCAGATCTCCAGCACTGTCTGTGTGGAGTTTGCACATTCTCCCTGTCACTGTGTGGTTAAATGGCCACTATCGTGGGTGAGGGACAGAATACAAATAAAATGGTGAGGGTGAGAAGCAACATTTTACAAGTATCTAATCAGGAAATCTGTGAATATTATTATTAGTTATTATTATTTCCTTTATATTATTATCATTTTTTTAAGTTGCAATGTGTTGGCTACAGCAAGCGGGACTTTGATTATATCTATACATTATGTGTGGCGGCCCGCCACTACGTAGCTGGCACATCGCGTGGCATACGCGATAGTAAATAGCAGCATTACACACTGTAACATGTTCCTTAACACAGCAAACCGGCGCGGTGAAAACTGGAGCAGTACAAGACCAGCAGCCCTAAAATGGCACTGGCCAAGCTGCCCAGCTAACAGATCAATAACAGGCTGGAGAAGAAAGGTAGTCACATGCAAAAATGTTCCTGCCCCCTATTGTTAATCATGCAGCTGATGTCAGCCAATCAAATAAATGGTGGGAACTCCAACTGTATAAAAGGAGCCTTTCCAGCCTCAATAAATCTCAGAGCTTAACCTCCCACACTGCGAGTGTATGTGTTTCTTTGTAGCAGTTGGGGAGATCAACAAGAAAAGAAGGGATTAACATGCGAGTAAAAACACAGTGGTAGAGAAACTCAGCAGGTCAAACAGAAAAGATAAAGATGCATTAACCTAGAAAATGTGTATGTGATTTGATGGCCCCACAGATATAATGGGCTGAGGAGCCTGTTCCTGTGATACCTCTTTCTGTGACTCCAAGTATCAGCCAAGATTTTTTTGGAAGTGTTTGCTTTCCAAACTAAAACTCGTCAGCTTCCAAGATCAATTTTACTTGTTGTATTATATCTGGTACAGTGAGAAGGGTTCTCCTGTGAGCAGTCTAACGGGTCAACTCTAATATTATCCATGTAGAGTTGTAATGAAAAAGAGGATCAATTAGATAAAATCAAGGGTAGCATGATAACACTGTTGTGGGGTTCATTCAGGAGCCTGAAGGCTGCGGGGAAAAAAACTGTCTTTCAGCCTGTTGGTGCACAATCTCAGACCATTGAATCTTCTCGCCGATCAGCGGAAGGAGAAGAGAGTGTATCCACGGTGTGATGCATGCTTCATTATGTTAACTGCTTTTCTTAGTCATTGGAAGTCTTGGAGTGAGGGGGGGGGGAGGGGGGCATGATGTTCTGAGCTGCATTCATCACCTTTGGTCGCTTTGCCTGATCTTCACCAGAGCATCCCCTGTCCCACGCTGTGACTTATCCCACAAGTCTGTTTTCAATGTTTTGGAGTATTATGGAAAAGGAAGTTCATTTGCTTTGAAAGCATGAATCTTGTTAGAGCATTTGTAAAATCTACTGATTGTAACCCCAATTGAAGGCCTGCGTTTGTTTAACATTCGGATTTGACCATTTGTCATTAGTGTAATGCATCATTAAGTCTGAGGAAGCCCTTAACTAAGCTTTATTTTCCTTTGTGTAGCTGTGCTGTGAATGTTGTTTCTACCTGTTGTTTAAAGAGGACTTCAATTCCTCTCCATCTGGACCACCTCAGAGATGGTGCTGTTAAAAAGCAGCCAATTAATTAATGCGGACACTCTGAGCATCACACTTCATTGGGAACCTAATCACCAGATGGAAAATGGGCTATTGTTACTTGTTGCTGTTGAATCAAGTTTCCTGAGAAAATAAATGTGTCTCACCTTTTTAATTCTAAGGACATTCTGTCTGAAGTTCAATGTTTTTTTTTGTTGTTCCAGAATTGTTCAAAGGCCAGGAGCCAGTAAATGTTATGTTTTATAAATCTCTTTATTAAAGCCTTTATTAATTTCTATTCCCTGACTCTGAGATAATTTGAGTTCAAGATGGGAACTTTGTGGCTGGCTGGGATATATTTCATGATCAGAATATGGCTGTCAGGTAGTAATCACATAACCATTATGGATCCATGAGGTATGACATCCAGTACCGCCCCGGGAAATTTAGCCACTCTCCCAATGCCCTCTCTCGCACCTGTGCATCTATGCATGACGACAGGTGGCAGGCATTGCATGAGTCCCTCTGCCATTTGGGTGTCACCTGGTTGTACCATTTCGTTAAGTCCCGAAATCTACCGTACACCATCAGGGACGTCAGGGACATGACCGAGGCCTTTTGGGTCTGTGTGGAGTGTAAACCCCATTTCTTTCGCCCCCCACAGGCCCAAATTGTAAAGGCTACTCGGCCTTTCGAGTGTCTCGGCATGGACTTCAAAGGGCCCCTGCTTTCCACGGACCGAAATGTCTACTTCCTCACGGTAGTGGATGAGTACTCATGCTTCCCTTTCGCTATCCCTTGCCCAGACACCTCCACGGCCATCGTCATCAGGGCCTTGGGGCAGATTTTCACAATGTTTGGCTACCCCGCCTTCATCCACAGCGACCGGGGATCTAGTTTCATGAGCGACGAGCTGCGCCAGTACCTGACGGTGAGGGGCATAGTGACCTGTCGCACGACAAGCTATAACCCGAGAGGCAACAGGCAAGTGGAATGCAAGAATGGGGTGGTCTGGAAGGCAGTCCTTCTAGCTCTGAGGTCAAAAGGGTGGGCAGTTGAGTACTGGCAGGATGCCCTGCCCGAGGTGCTCTATGCCATTCAGTCACTGCTGTGCGCAGCTACCAACGAGACCCCTCACAAATGCCTGTTCTTATTCCCCAGAAGGTCGGCGACTGGAATGTCACTCCCAGCATGGCTCATGTCCCCGGGACCGGTGCTTCTGCGTAAGCATGTATGGACACACAAGGCCGAAGCCCTGGTGAAGCAGGTTTTCCTTCTTCATGCAAACCATAACTACGCTTACATTAGGTTCGGCAGTGGCAGGGAGGACACCGACTCAACCAGGGACCTGGCACCAGTAAGAGCACCCACCACACCATGCCACCCTCCAACCCAGAATGATGCTGACTGGGCATACACCCCCATCTCCAGGCAGCTATGGGGAACGCAGGGCCTCCTTGACCACCAGCGTCCCACTTCAGCCTTAGGAGACGAACCCGCCCCCCACCCATCCAATACGACCCGCATACGTCGGCCCCGGCCCCCCTGGCCACCCCTCCGCGCGGCACCACACCAGCCAGCACACCCCCACTTCCTCTCTGATCAGTGACCAGGAGCCAGTCCTACGAAGGTCACAGAGACCCCGGCGGCCGCCAAATCATCTCAACCTGTAAATATTGTATGTACATAGTGGGTGTGATTCCTTGTTACTGCACTCCAGCCCCCTACACACCCCGGGATAATTTTAAAGTGGGTGAATGTGGTGGTACACCACCGGGCTACTGCAGGGGGCAACCTCTGTACCTGCAGGAGTGTAAGGGGACAGGATAGCACCTGACCAGCTGTCAATCAGTCAGCCTGAATGGATCAAGCCCCACCCGGTCGGGTGTCAATCACCATCCTGAGGTCTCACTCAGAGTTGCTGCAACCACAGCCAACCTGGCTCTGTGGAAGTCTGTGGATTAAAGCCTGTTATACAGTCTTTATCTTTGTGTGTGTCTGATTCTGGCTAACTGCATAACAACCCCACACACACTCACCCACATACACACACACTAACCCCTTCACCACTGAAACTTTTTCTCCCTGCATCTCTCTTGTTGAGCCTCTTCCAGACTATGTTTTGGTTCATATACAACATGAAAGTCTTGTGTATTTTTTCAGATCAAATACTATTTATTGTCATGTTAAAAAAAGCATTGTAATATTACACAACATTGCCTTTAGTCTGATGTAAGGCAGACAAAGATTTACCATTAGCATTGCCTGGCACCCCTTAGTGTCAGAGATAGAGAAGCAAAAGCGAGTCTCCTTAGAATCATTGAGTGTCTGTGGATTTGCCTTGAGTGCTATGGCAGCCTCAAGCTATATAAGATTCTGCTTCAAACCATCAAAATCTCCAACACATTGAGTAAGGTCCAGGGCTTTTGGACCTCTTGCCTTCAGCACTCTCTGGAATCTTGGTTCTGATTGCCGGCTCCCTTGACTCAGTCTCCAGCAACCTGCAGCCCGGTATGAGTCCTTTGACTTCAAGTCGTCAACAACTCACCACCTGTGTGTGTCCTTCAACTGCAGAGGCTCTCTCTGGTCCGCCACTGTGGTCACCATCCTTAGGCACATCTCCTCTGCCGAACACAGGTGCCACCATCTTGGGTCCTGACCCCACAGTTGCAGCTTCTTATTGTTTGCTCAAGATTCTAGTGCCTGCAGCAAAACCTCTGAGTGCCCTGCCAAAGTTAGTGGACACAGCCCAGTACATCACAGGCAAAACTCTCCCCTCCATTGAGAAAATTGACAGAATGCTGCCATCAAAGATTCATACTACCATAGTATAAATTTATTTTTCACTGATTCCGTATTTATTTCAAAGTACATTTTAATTTGTCGCTCAATGAATTCTCTAAAATCCTGTCTTTTAAGTAGCATGGAGTTTAATCTCCAACTATACATTCTTGGTGGGATGTCCTCTAGCTCTATTGTCAATAACAGGGGTGAGTGATCCGATAACAATCTAGCTTAATATTCCATTTTCTTAACTCTTCCTTGAATGTGGGGTGATAACAGGAATAGGTCTATCCTTGAGTATGTTTTATGTCTACCCAAATAATATGAATATTCCTTTTCCTTTGGGTATTGTTTCCTCCATATATCCATGTTTGAGTCCAAATTAAGGTTAAAATCCCCTCCTATTAGTATATTCCCTTGCGTATCTGCGATCTTCAAAAAGATATCTTGCATAAATTTTTGATTTTCTTCATTAGGTGCGTATACATTGAGTAAATTCCAAAATTCTGAATATATCTGACATTTTATCATTACATACCTCCCTGCTGGATCTATTATTTCCTCTTCTATTTTGATTGATACATTTTTATTGATTAATATAGCTACTCCTCTGGCTTTTGAATTATATGATGCTGCTGTTACATGTCCTATCCAATCTCTCTTTAATTTCTTGTGTTCCGCTTCAGTTAGATGTGTTTCTTGTACGAATGCCTTATCAATTTTTTCTTTTTTCAGTAAATTTAGCAGTTTTTTCCTTTTGATTTGGTTATGTATTCCATTAATATTTAAAGTCATATAGTTCAACATAGTCATTTCATACTTTGTTTATCTTTCCGTTTCCTCATCATCACCTTCCCTTCTTATTCATTTCTGTTTTCTTTTTTTGAACATATTGTAAGACAACATTTCTAAAACATAAAATATTTCCACTATTCCCGTATCTAAAATTCCTTTAACCCCAATAGTCCCTTCCCTCTCTGAGTTGCCCTTTGTCCCTTGTTGGGCAACCACATCTCCCCTCTCCATTTGGATTTGAGAAACCGCTCGCAATCGTCAACTGATTTCGCAGTGACTGTCATTCTTCCCCACCCAGCCCCCCCCAGAAATGATTTTAATCTTCACATATAACAAAGCTCACTCTCTTAATTCCCTCCTTACTTCCTTTCTCCCCTTTCTTTCCCTTCTTAGTTCTTACTTATACTTTATTCTTCTTCTTTATATATAGTTTGTTGTCATTTTTGTTCTTGTTACATCTCTTCATCTCTCTGTCTGTTTTGTAGGTGTTCTGCAAATTTTCGTGCTTTTTCTGGATCCGAGAAAAGTCTGCTTTTCTGCCCCGGGATAACTATTTTAAGCACCGCTGGATATTTTAACATAAATTTATAACCTTTTTTCCATAGGGTCGTTTTTGATGCGTTAAACTCCTTCCTCTTCTTCAGGAGTTCAAAACTTATGTCTGGGTAGAAAAATTTTTTTTGACCTTTGTATTCCAGTGGTTTTTTGTCTTCTCTTATTTTTTTCATTGCCTTCTCCAATATATTTTCTCTTGTCGTAAATCTCAGGAATTTTACTAGAATGGATCTTGGTTTTTGTTGTGGTTGTGGTTTAGGGGCTAACGTTCTGTGTGCCTTTTCTATTTCCATTCCTTCCTGTAATTCTGGCATTCCTAGGACCCTGGGGATTCATTCTTTTATAAATTCTTTCATATTTTTGCCTTCTTCATCTTCCTTAAGGCCCACTGTCTTTATATTGTTTCTCCTATTATAGTTTTCCATTATATCTATCTTCTGAGCTATATGGCTGTTTCTCGTTCTTCCACCTTGTCTACTGTTTTTCCTATTTCTGTCATGACCATCTCTAATCTATTCACTTTTTCTTCTGCACCTTTTATTCTTCTTTTTATTTCACTGAATTCTTGTTTCTGCCATTCTTTTACTGTTTCCATATATTCTTTAAAGAATTTTTTATCCATGTACTTGCCCTTCCCTTCATCTTCCATTTCTCTGTGTTCTCCCTCCTCTTCTTCTGAGTCCACTCCAGGATCTGTGTCCTTACCTCTGTCTCTTCTGATTTTCTTGTTGGGTTGTTTATTTTATTTTGTTGGGTATTTTTGTTTTTATTATTTTCATTAAAGGTGTCTTGGTGTTGGTCTTCTTCCTCTGGGTTGGTCATCTGTGGTTTCTCTGATTTCTTATTTTTATTCTCTTCCTTCTTGTTCCCATTATTTTCTATGTTTTCCTGTTGGGAGCCTTGTTGTGTTATTCTTGTCTGTTTCAGCTGTGGAGATTTACTCCTCAGCTGGTCCACCCTCCGGTCGGTGTTGTTTTTGACTTGTGCATTGTGATTCGCGCATGCGTGGTTGCACACTTTTGTTTGGCTCCGTGAGCCATCTTTGCAGTCCTGAGTTCGGGGTTTCCATTGACCTCAGGGAGCGGACTTCTCTCTCCACGGTGGGCCTCCTCATACAGGTAAGGCCTTCACCTTTTTCTTCCGATGTCTTTCCTTCTTATTTTCTTCCCATTGTTTTTGTTTTTTCTTTCTTTGCTGTACATTAAAATGTACTTTGAAATAAATACAGAATCAGTGAAAGACAAATTTATCTTATGGGATGCAATGAAAACATTAATCAGAGAACAGATAATAAGTTATGTAACTAAGATGAAGAAGGACTACAATCGAGAAATAGAACAGTTGGAAAGGGAAATAACAAATACAGAAAAAGAATTATCAACAAAGGAAGATACAACTACAAGAAAAGAATTGACAGACAAGAAAATAAAATATGAAACACTACAAACATATAAGGTGGAGAAGAATATAATGAAGAGAAAACAGAAGTATTATGAGCTAGGAGAAAAAACCCACAAAATACTAGCGTGGCAGCTTAAGACAGAACAAACTAAGAGAATGGTATTGGCATCAAGGAAAAAGGACAAACAAATTACATATAACCCAACGGAGATCAACAAAAACTTCAGGGAATTCTACGAACAACTATATCAAACTGAAAATGAAGGGAAAGAAGACAAAATAGATGAATTTCTAACTAAAATTGAACTACCAAAATTGCAAACAGAGGAGCAAAATAAATTAATAAAACCATTTGAAATAGAAGAAATACAGGAGATATTAAAAAAAACTACCGAACAATAAAACACCGGGAGAGGATAGACTCCCAATAGAATTCTATAAAACATTTAAAGACTTATTAATTCTTCCTCTCCTGGAAGTAATGAACCAGATTGAAAAAAACACAAAACATACCAGATTCATGCAAAACAGCAATAATTACAGTAATACCAAAGACGGGGAAAGATCCACAAACACCAGCATCATATAGACCAATATCTCTACTTAACACAGATTATAAGATAATAGCTAAACTACTAGCAAACAGATTGGCTGACTGTGTACCAAAAATAGTAAAACTAGACCAAACTGGATTTATTAAAAAAAGACGAACAACGGACAATATCTGTAAATTTATTAACTTAATCCATGCAGTACAAGGAAACAAAACTCCAACAGTAGCGGTTGCTTTAGATGCAGGGAAAACCTTTGACAGAGTAGAATGGAATTATTTATTCAGAGTACTACAAAAATTCAACCTACCAGAGAAATATATTAATTGGATTAAAGCATTATATAAGGGACCATTGGTGAAAGTGACAGTAAATGGATATATATCAAACCAATTTAAATTAAGCAGATCAACAAGGCAGGGATGTTCATTATCTCCCTCACTGTTTGCGTTAGCTATAGAACCACTAGCAGAACTGATAAGAACAGAAAATAAAATAAGAGGGATAAAAATAAAAGAGAAGGAATATAAAATCAGTCTATTTGCAGATGATGTTATAATATACTTAACAGAACCAGAAATATCAATAAAAGAATTACATAAGAAATTGAAGGAATATGGAGAAATATCGGGGTACAAGATCAACGCAAATAAAAGTAAAGCAATGCCAATGAATAATGCGGATTTCACAAAGTTTAAAAAAGAATCACCATTTAGATGGCAAACACAAGCAATTCGATACCTAGGTTTGCAACTAAATAATAATCTCGGCCATCTATATAAACTAAATGATCAGCCATTAATGAAAAAATTACAAGACGACTTAGAGCACTGGAAAGACTTACCATTAACACTGATAGGAAGGATAAACTGTATTAAAATGAACATCTTCCCAAGGATACAATACCTATTTCAATCATTACCAATTCACCTAACAGAGAAATTCTTCAAGGAGCTAAAGAAAATAATAAGGAAATTCTTATGGAAAGGCGGGGAAACCAAGGATAGCACTAGATAAATTAACAGAATGGTACAAAGAAGGAGGCTTACAACTACCAAACTTTAAGAATTATTATAGAGCAGAACAATTAAGATACCTATCAGATTTTTATCAAACAAGGGAAAAACCAGATTGGACCAGATTAGAGCTAGATAAAATAGGGGAGAAGATACCTGAACATATACTATATAAGTGGGATGAAAAATTGGTGCAACGTAGGAATTCACCAGTATTGCACCATCTGCTCAACATTTGGAAGAAAATTCATGTAGAAAGGAATAAAACAAATTATCAACTACCAAAATTAATATTGACACAAAATCAACGAATCCCTTTCACAATAAATAACCTTTCCTTCAGAGAATGGGAGAGAAAAGGGATCAAAAGAATAGAAAATTGTTTTTCGGGAAATAAATTATTATCTTTTGAACAAATGAAGGACAAATATAATATAACTCATGATACAATGTTTGCATACCACCAACTGAAAACCTACTTGAAGGACAAATTGGGAAACAGTCTGAGGTTACCAGAAGGAAGCAATTTTGAATATGTGATTAAAGACACAATGATCATTAAAAAATTTATAACAAACATGTACATCAAACTGCAAGAAAAGGAGAACGAGGAAACAAACTGTAAACCTAAACAAAAATGGGAACAAGATCTAAATATAAAGATAAAGAATGAAACATGGGAAAAACTATGCTCTGGAACTATGAGAAATACAATAAATGCGAAGTTACGCATGATACAATATAATTGGTTACACAGGCTATACATCATACCCCAAAGTTAAATAAATAGGACCCAACAGAATCAGACAGATGTTTTTGCTGTAAAAAGGAAACGGGAACAACAATACATGCAATTTGGGCATGTGAGAAAGTGAAAAAATTTTTGGAAGATCTAAACCAGATCTTAAATAAAATCACAAAAAGCATTATACCAAAAAACCCAGAGATCTTCCTTTTAAGTAATATAAGAAATAAAGAATTTGGACTCAATTTGGATGGAGCACAAAAAAGATTTATTATGATAGCCCTAGCTGTAGCAAAAAAATGTATGATGTCAACCTGGAAATTAGAAGACAACTTGAGAATACAACAATGGTACATAGAAATAAATAAATGTATTCCATTAGAATAAATAACATATAATTTAAGAAATAACATCACAATATTCGAACAAATTTGGGAACCATACATGAAACACAATAGAGAAATCCTACCATGGACCTCCACCACCTAAAATGATAGAAGGAGAAGACAACAAAATGAACTGATTCAGTATATAAAAGTAAAAGACAAAAATTTCTAGTTTATTTTTATTAAGTGACGACATTGTTTAACGGGTTTAATGTATCATATAGATTGAACTTTGAATAAATGGGAAGGGGGGTGAGGGAGGGAGGGAAGGGAGGGGGGAAAAAGGGGAGAAAATGACACTATATATTCAAGAGAAAAATGTCTATGTAATTTGGTCAGTATGGTTAATAGTGTGAAAAATAAAAAAAGATTCATACTACCCTATACATGCTCTGCTCTCGCTGCTACCATCAGGAAAGAGGTATAGATGCCACAAGGATCATACCACCAGGTTCAGGAACAACTGCAATCCCTTCTCCATCAAACTCCTTAAAAACAAACAAGGACTCTGTATTGGGAAGAGCTGTGGCTGTCATGTGGCAGCACTGCCCCCTACCCAGTCAAAGGACACACCAGCTGCCAATTAAGGTTTGGATCTGCTCCACCCATTAGTGCACACCTTGCTGTTGATCACATGTAAATTACCTGGACTTCATTCTCCAGACTACCTGTACTTGGCCTTGGGCCATTGGCTGTTGTAATTAGATTAACCCTCCTGCCACGGAGCTATTGGCCCCCAGTATTTCCAGCTTGGGACCACCCTGCTTCAGTCCATGCCTAGAAATGTGGAAGGGTGCTGGAGAAACTGTTGATAAGATGTGCAATATTTAAAAGGGATGGGAGTGTTTAATTAGTGTCCCTCGTAGTATAGAGCCGTGCCTGCACTGAGTCAAGGGGTGGTGGGACATTGTAGTGATTTTTATCTGATCATTGTGTGTACCATTTCTGTGTGTGTGTGTGTGTGTGTGTGTGTGTGTGTGTGTGTGTGTGTGTGTGTGTGTGTGTGTGTGTGTGTGTGTGTGTGTGCGTGCACGCGCTTGAGTGCTCTGTATCAGTTGCCATTTTCCCACACTTGCCTTCTGTAAATAAAATCCTTCCCTACATCAAAACTGAGTCCTTGCCTTTGAGACCTACCAAACCTGTTTCCTCACTCATAAGAGCCTCTTTCTTTGTATATTATTTGTTATTGAATATTTATTTTCTGTATTGAACAGTTTGTTTACATAGAAACATAGAAAATTTATAGCACAATACAGGCCTTTAAGCCCACAAAGTTGTGCTGAACATGTCCCTTGCTTAGAATTCACTCGGCTTATGTATTTTTCTAACCTCCATGTACCTATCCAAAAGTCTCTCAATGGACCCGAAGGCATCCACCTCCACTACTGTTGCTGGCAGCCCATTACACACACACACTATTCTCTGCATAAAAAATATTTACCCCTGACATCTCTTCTGTACCTACTCCCCAGCATCTTAAACTTGTTCTCATGTGGCAGCCATTTCAGCCCTGTGAAAAAGCTTCTGACTATTTACACAATCGATGCCTCTTATCATCTTAAACACCTCTATCAGGTCACCTCTCATCCTTTGCTGCTCCCAGGAGAAAATGCTGTTAAGGGGACCCGTGAACCTGTGACCTTGCTGCGCACCCCGGGGATGCACGGTGTAGCATCAGAGGACACTCCTGCTTTCATAAGGCATGCCCCCTAAAAAAGGCAACAACCTTGTAAACCTCCACTGCACTCTTTCAATGAATTCCACATCCTTCTGGCAGTGAGGCAATGAGAACTGAGCACAGTACTCCAAGTGGGGATGGGGAGGGGGGGGGCGTGGCAAGATGGCGTAGAAGAAAGATGTGTATTCCACTTTTCCCCAGCTGGATTACTAAATACCCAGTTTTTAAAAAGCATAAAAGTGATTAAAAACAATATTTACAGTTGTTTAAATAAGTGATTTATTATGGCAACATGTGAAAAAATCTAAACCTCAGCTTCAGAAAAAACTACCATACAAAAGTGCAGAAGAACTGAGGCCTTCCTGCATAGCTGAATCCACGGAATCGTTGTTGGGAACCTCCAAGCTTCAGAGGACTCCAGCCCGTTCGAGTTTGACCTCGACACCAATCCTGCCTCTGCAAGATGGTGCCAACACTTTGGTGAGTTTGCCTGTTGCCGACCCGCGTTCACGTGAAGCTGTGCGCGCAGGTAGCACGGCTGTAAAGGGGACCCGTGAACCCGTGACCTTGCTGGGCAGCCCAGGGACGCACAGTGTAGCATCGGAGGACACTCCTGCGCGTCCGGCAGCTTTGCCAGGCTTTCATGGGGCATCCTGGGTCTGAGAATTGCTGGACAAATTTTGGGCTATGGGGGAGCCCAAATGCCGGTGTCCCGAAGAGGTTGGGGTGCTGGCATCGGGTGTCCTGACCTGCAGCCATTCAGCTAAAGGATTTACGATGACTGAGGAAGAAGAGGAACTTACCTTATTGGAATTTGCCCAGGAGGAGGACCCTTTAGTTAAATAAGGTAAACCTCAAAAAGTGGTGGTGGAATCTGGAATGGATTCAGTGTTCACTGTTTTGGAAGGGATTGCTTGTCAAATGGACAATATGTCACAACAAATATCAACTCAGATGAACCAAGGATTTATGGAGATGAAAATAAAAATGAATACCTTGTGTGATTAAATGTCAACTATGAAACAGGAATGACTGTAGTTAAGAGTGAAATTAATAGATGTATAAAATCAGTTGATACTGTGCAAGATAATTTTAAGAAAATTGAAACAGCCTTTTCTGAGTGTTAATATCAGGTGGAATGTAATAGAGAAAAAATGGAAAAAGTAGAAGATTCTTTTGTAGATTAGGGGATTCAATGAAGAGACTTATTGAAGAAGATAGATTCATTGGAAAATCAAAGCCGAAGGAATAATATGAAAATAGTTGGTCTTCCAGAAGACATTGAAAGTTCCAATCCTATAATTTTTTTTAAGCATTGGATCCCAGAAGTGCTGGGAAAAGAGCTTTTTCTGGAAGGCTTGGAATTGGATCAGGCTCATAGAGCTCTGAGAAGAAAACCACTTCCAGACCGAGAGCAGTCTTGGTTCATTGTTTAAAATACCAAGACAGAGAAATTATTCTATGTATGGCGGTACAGGAAGCTCGGCAGAGTCAGTCTCCATTAATGGTTCAAAATAACAATGTTTTTTTAATGCCAATTTGAGCCAAGAGGTTATTAGAAAACGAGGAGAATTTAATATGGCTAAAGATGTTTTGTGGTGAAAGGGCTACAAGTTTGCTTTTCTTTATCCTGCAATTTTGAAGGTTTTTAATGGAAATTTTCAATCTCAATTCTTTGAGAATGATCATGATGCTTTGGTTTTTGCTAATTCTTTGCCGGAACTGCAAAGAAATGGGCGTTCTTCCCCATTGTTTCCTAAGAGGAGGGTAAATGGAAATGAAAATGGACATGGGTATGGAAAGAATGGAAAGTATGGAAAGAATGGAAAGAAAGAAGAGTTGACACAAAGTCTTCTTGATGTTGAAGATCTGGAGCAATCATTGGGTTTGGAATCATTGGGTTGAATATACGAAAATATATTTGATTATGTTTAATTAAATAATAAATATGTATCTGGCTGGGGGGGGGGGTGGTGGATGACACTGAAAACTTTGATAGTCATCTGCTGCTAGTGGGTTTACCACACCCAGATTTTTAGGGTATTACTACCTTTGGGTGGATTTTTTTGTGTTTTAGTGTTTTTTTTCCCTTTCCTTTTTTCTAACGAATTATAGAGGGGAGCATTATTTTATAGTGTGTAAATATAGTAGTAAATATTGTAGTTAAAAAGATGCCTAAATTGAATTTTGCAACCTTTAATGTTCAGTGGTTAAATAATCCAATTAAGAGAAAGAGAATATTGGCTTATATAAAAAAAATGAAAATTGACATTGCTTTTTTACAAGAAACACATCTGACTGAAAAGGAAAATTTGAAATTGAAAAGCGATTGGGTTGGTCATGTTTTTTCTTCTTCTTTTAATTCTAAGGCAAGAGGAGTAGCAATTTTGATTCCTAAAAATTTACCATTTGAATTGGAATCTTCAGAGGGCTATGCTGGCATAAGAGTGAACTGTAAAATTTTTGCTGAATCTTGGACCTTGCTGAATCTTTATGCCTGTAATATAGACGATGAGTGGTTTACTTCAGAGGCTTTTTTTTACTGTTAACTCAAGCTAATGAAAATGTCTTAGTTGGTGGTGATTTTAATTGTGTTCTGGACCCCTTATTGGACAGAAATCCAAAAAGTATAAAGAAATCAAAGATGGCAACATAAATTAATTTGTTAATGAAAGATTTAAATTTGTTGGATATTTGGAGACAAGTTAATCTTACAGAGAAAGATTTTTCTTTTTACTCTTCACGACATGATTCATTTTCTATAATTGATTTATTTTTGGTATCAGCACATTTACAAGCTAGAGTATTACAAACTGAATATAAAAGTAGAGTTATATCAGATCATTCATTATTACCTTTTTCTTGTGAAAGTTCGGAGGTACTACGTCTGTCATTTAGATGCAAGTTTAACACAATGTTATTGAAAAAATCAGAATTTGTTACTTTGTTAAAGAGCGTATCTCTTTATTTTTGACCAAAAATGTTAATTCTGTGGATCGTCATTTTGTAATATGGGATGCTTTAAAAGCTTATTTGAGGGGGAAGATTATTAGTTATTCTACGAAGGTTAAGAAACAATATATGGCAGAAAGTTCAGAGTTAGAAAATCAGATTGCTGAGTTAGAGAAAGATTTTCAGAAAGGTGTAACAGAAGATAAAAAAAAAACAGCATTAGCAAGGTTGAAATTATGTTATAATACTTTACAAACATATCAGTTTAAGTGCTTAATTAATCAATCTAAACAATGTTATTATGAGATGGAAAGAGTTCATAAGGTACTTGCTTGGCAATTGAAAGCTGAAAAGGCATCTTAGACTATTAATGCTGTTAAGAAGAATTCAAAAGTTACATAAACCTCAGGAAATTAATGACCAGTTTT
This sequence comes from Narcine bancroftii, assembly GCF_036971445.1. NCBI lineage: Eukaryota > Metazoa > Chordata > Chondrichthyes > Torpediniformes > Narcinidae > Narcine > Narcine bancroftii. Next base: position 256,848,969 of record NC_091470.1, read on the forward strand.
ATTCATTTAATCTAAAATTATATACTTCTGAGGGGAAACAGGATAATGTCTCTTTTGACTCTTATTTATCTAAATTAAAGTTACCAGTATTAGATAGAAATGATGTTCAGGAACTGGAATTTCCATTTACAGATTTTGAAATTAAGGAAGCTATTCAGGAAATGCCTAATGGAAAGTCCCCAGGGGATGATGGATTCCCTGTGGCATTTTATAAACTTTTTTATGATGATTTCTCTAATCTATTTGGAGAAGTGTTGAATCAAGTTACTGAAGATCAGGGGTTACCAGAATCATGTTCAAGTGCTTTAATAACTGTTATTCCAAAAAAAAGATAGAGATCCATTAAAAGTGTCTTCATATAGACCTATTCCTTTATTAAATGTAGATTATAAAATTATAGCAAAAGTATGAGCTAATAGACTTGGTAAATATTTACCCAAATTGGTACACATTGATCAAACAGGGTTTCATTAAGAATAGAAATTCATCAGACAATATATTTCAATTAATTACTTTGGTCAACACATACCGAAAGCATTAAATGCAGAAAAAGCTTTTGATAGGGTTGAGTGGGATTTTTTTATTTAAAGTGTTAGAGAAATGTAAATTCAGCCCTTTTTTTTATTAGTTGGGTTAAGGCTTTATATATGAACCTGATTGCTAGGATGGTGACAAATGGACAGATTTATATACTTTAAATTGACTCATTCAACTCGGCAGGGCTGCCTTTGTCACCAGCCATATTTGCATTGTCTATTGAACCATTAGCTCAGGCTATTAGACAAAATGAAGAAATTAGAGGGATGAGGATTAAGAATGAAGAATATAAAATTAACTTATTTGCAGACAATGTGTTGATTTACTTGACAGAACTGGAACGATGATTGAAACAATTGCAAGAGTGTTTGTCGAAATTTGGAGAATTATTGGGATATAAAGTTAATTGGGATAAAACTGAAATTTCACCAGTTGGAGTGGGAGATTATTCTGAATTTGAAACTATTACAAAATTAAGGTGGACAAGTAAAATTAAATATTTAGGTGTGTTTATGGATACTAATTATCAATCATTATATCAATTAAATTATGTGCCTATATTAAGATGGATTAAAGAAGATTTGGTAAAGTAGAAAGATCTTCCATTAACTTTGATTGGTCAGGTTAATGGTATTAAAATGAATATTTTTCTTAAATTCAATATTTATTTCAGTCAATACCTTGTCTACTTCCAGAGGGTTTTTTTTTCAAGATTTGAATAAAGCAGTGTGCGAGTTTTTATGGAAAGGTAAATTAGCTCAAGTGGCATTACATAGACTTACATGGAAGTATGCATTGGGTGGACTACAGTTACCACATTTTCAAAATTATTATGAAGTGGCCCAGTTGAAGTTTGTTAGTAGATTGATGGATTTAGATCAACCTGCTAACTGGGCTAAAGTGGAAATGTATTTCTAGGGTTGAGATACATGAATTTATATTTTGTTGGAATTTGATTTTATTACAGCAATATGATATGCCAATATTGAAACAGTTGTTAAAGATTTGGATTAAAAAAACAGGGTGTTAGGTCAAAAGATAAATTATCAATTTTGACTCCATTGTATAATAATCAGGTTATTCCTTTTTCAATGTTTAATAATCATTTAAAAATTTCAGACTCTAAAGGTATAAAGACAATACAAGATTGTTTTGAAGAGGGGAAATTTCTTTCTTTTAATCAATTGAGAGAAAGGTTTGATATACCTGTAAATTCTTTGTTTGTGTATTATCAACTTAGAGCTTTGATAAAAGATAATTGTGGTAGAGAGATGATTTTACCTACTTTGTCGAGATTTGAATCTTTGATTTCCTCTATACCGAAAAAAGGTTATATTTCAGTTATGTATAATTTGTTACAAGATAGTATGGATAAGTCAGATTGGGAGAATTCTAAACTTAAATGGGAGAGTGATTTAGTATTTATTTTTCCCGAAGATGATTGGGTGACTATGTGTCAGGATAATGTAATTAAATTGATTAATGTAAGATATGGAATAGTTAATTATAATTTTTTACATCAATTATATTTGACCCCGGAAAAGCTAAAATAAATATGGGTTTAGTAATTCAGATTCTTGTTTTAGATGTGGCTCATGTATTGGAACTTTTCTACATGCCATTTGGACTTGTGTTAATGTTCAATCTTTTTGGCAAGGAATTAAAGTAGTTTTGGAAAAATTATATAATTTTATATTACCATTAGATTCAACGATTTTTTTGTTGGGAAATTTGTATTCATTAATGGGAATGGGATTGGATAAAATTCAAATTGCTTTTGTATGTTTGGTATTATCAGTAGCACATAAATTTGTTGCTAGTACTTGGAAAGATGATACTGAGATTAATATATTACACTGGCACAATGAATTGAAAGTATGTATTGTTATGGAAAAATCACCTATAATTTACATGATAATTATTCTTCTGTTGTTAGTGAGTAGTCTCCGTATTAGAAATATATGCATTTAGATTTACTTTGAAATGTTATTAACATTTATAATATTTTCTTTTTATATATATAATCTATATTTTTTTTGCTTCTCTTAAGGGAGCTGGTTGAAGGGCTGGGAGGGTGGGGTGGGTTTTTTTGTGTTTTTTTTAAATTTTGTTTTATTATTTTTTTTATTATTTGTTTTGGTCTTTTATATATATCTTTGTAAAATCTTTTTTTGATTATTACTATACTGTATGTCATGTTTTTTCTATCTTTTAAATAAAGTTTGATCCAAGTGGGATCTGACCAGGGTCCTGTATAGCTGCAATATTACCTCTTGGTTCTTAAATTCAATTCCATGATTAATGAATACACCGTCTGCCTTCTTAAGCACAGAATCATCTCGTGCAGCTGCTTTGAGCATCCTATGGACTTGGACCCTAAGATCCCTCTGATCCTCAAAATTGCCAATAGTCTTACCATTAATACTATATTCTGCCATCCTCAAAAAATTCAATCAGGTTCGTAAAGCATGACCTGCACTTGGCAAAGCCATGTTGACTATTCCTAATCATATACCTGATAGTAATATAATCAAATGTTCATAAAACCTTCTCCATCAACTTACCAACCATTGAAGTAAGATTCACTGGTCTATAATTTCCTGGGCTATCTCTACTACCTTTCTTGAATAGAGAAACCACATCTGCAACCCTCCAATCCTCTTGTTCCTTTCCCATTCCCATTGATGATTCAAAGATTATCGCCAGAGGTTCAGCAATCTCCTCCCTCGCCTCCCACAGTAACCTGGGGTACATCTTATCTGGTCCCAGCAACTTACCCAACTTGATGCTTTCCAAAAGCTCCAGCACATCCTTCCCCTTAATGTCTACATGCTCAAGCTTTTCATTCTGCTGCAAGTCATCACTACAACCACAGCGATCCTTTTCCATCATGAATATTCATTAAGCACCTCTGCTATTCCTTCCAGTTACATATACACTTTCCCAATGATGGGTCTTAGTCTTTCACATCTTATCCTCTTGCTCTTCACATACTTAGTATGTGTCTTTAATCCTGCCCATCAAGGCCTTCTCATGGCCCCTTCTGGCTCTTCTAATTTCCTTTTTTAAGCTCCTTTCTGTTAGCCATATAACCTTCTAGGTCTCTAACATTACCTCTGAACCTTTTGTAAGCTTTTCTTCTTGACTAGATTTTTTACAGCCTTTGTGCACTACAGTTCCTGTACCCAACCATAACTTCCCTGTCTCATTGGAACATACCTATGAAGAACTCCACACAAATATCCCATGAACATTTGTTACATTTCCTCCGTACTTTTCCATGAGAACATCTGTTCCTAATTTAAGCTTCCAATTTCCTGCCTGATAGCCTCATAATTCCCCTTAGTCCAATTAATAATTTTTCTAACTTGTCTGTTCCTATCTCTCTCTCTCCAATGCTATTGTAAAGGAAATAGAATAATGATCACTATCTCCAACATGCTCTCCCACTGAGAGATCTGACACCTGACCAGGTTTATTTCCCAATACCAAATCAAGTACAGACTTCCGCCTTGTAGGCTTAATGACATATTGTGTTACATTTCTCTCTTTTGTATACATATCTTTTTTTGAGTACATTTTTTGCTCTACAAATCAGTAGAAATTCTGCATGACCCACAGCAAAAAGAATCTCAAGGTTGAATGTGATGTCAATACTATAAATCTGAACTCGCAACTTTTCTGTTTCTTCCCAGTTGTTACCATCAGCAGTCCTGATATGGAAGTCAAATTGAAATATAATTGATAGTTAATTGGATTTTATTTGGAATTCTTTAGAACCAACCGAACTCAGCAGTGTTGACAATGGAACTTGAGATTTCTGTCAAAACCTAACTGCCCTTGATAGAAGGACAGGGTAAAAGGTAGAGGATTCATTATTGTCATGTAATTCTACATCCAGAATGTAACATACATGAAATTCTTTAACTTTGTCTACCGTAAGGAAGACAGAGTTGCCATTTTGTCCAGCACCCCTCATAAAAATGAGGCCCCAGCGAGGAATGAACTCATGATCCTTGGTTCATAAGACCAGTCCCCCAACCACTAAGCTAACAGAGTGTGCCTATTCTCCTCATGGAAGGGCTAGAATCCATGTGTAAAGATCCTTTGGTCATTGCCCAAGGGGTTGGAGTGGGAGGAGTGTGAGTAGGTGTTTGATGGCCAGCACAGATGCATGGAGCCTGTCTATGAAGTATGACCCAGGATGTGTCAATCTGTTCACCAAATCAGAACACCAACCAGAGTTGAGACTTGTTTGAAAATGTCATTGCCCATCAGAAATGAGACCATCCAAATATAACCAAGGATTAGCTCTTTCTGTTGTCAGAGGCCTCTTCGCCACAGAAATCAAAATAGAAAAGGTTTTTGAAATGGCCACACAAGCAACATGACTGACTCGAGAACATGAAAGGATTTAATCGGTGTTAACATTCCTGGCTGTTTAGTTCACACACAAAGGCTGGCCTAATCAGTCCAAACAAACATTATTTATCCATAAGTAAAGCTACTTGAGATGAAAGTCAAAGTAGAAATCGAGGAATACTTTGGTTGAATTCTTCCTGTGAATTGATAAGTTCAACATGAGTATATAAATGTAGCACTTGTATTCATGGACACAGGTATGTTTTTTACGATCAATTAACCCAAAGACTGAAGGACTGGAACTGAAGACTTTTATTAGTTAGAGATGGACAGCATACCTTATTTTGCTGGCTCACTTTCCCGGACTCGAACTGGGGGCAGGGTGGTGGCATAACAGCCTTTATGAGGGACAAATTGGAGGAGTCACAAGCCGGCCAGTGAGAACAGGATCGCACGTATAAAGTCACGCTATTCACATGCACTAACATTTTTTTTCCATTGGCAATCATCACACTTAACTTCTGGAGTGGCTATTCACACAGGAATGACCAAAACTCCGAATGTCCGTATCATACCATGCGTTTAGACAGAATACTGGAAGTGCGGTAATTAAGGAGATGGCACTTGCAAAGCCTCTGTTGTGACATTGACTCTGACGTCTAACATATGTGGCCATACAGCACTACAGTGGCGACATTGAGTATGACATGAATCGCGCATCATCCATTGTTCGTGGAATGCCTGCAGCTAACTTTAGACTGCACGCATTCCGGGAAATTTACTAGGGGGTTGAGGAGGTAAAATATCGGAATGGGAATAACCCCTTATCCCTGTTCTGATCTTTTTACACTGACTGCATTCTGGGAAAATGGCAATAATTTTCTGAACCACAGCAGCTGTGTAAAACAAAAACACATAAGAAATGAAAGCTGCTTTGTGAAAATAGAATGTCTCAGAAAATCTATCAGGTTGAAACTTTGATCTAGATCTGACCTTCAGTAAAGTGTCTGAGCTTATGGTCTGTGTCTCACCTTTGGCTCTCTGGATTCATGGCTTTATCATCCCAGCTTCCTGCTTTAGGCTCCATTGTGAATTAGATTAAGTAGGTACAGTTATGTCAGGCTGTTGTTCATTGACGACATCTCAGCGTTCAACACTTTCATTCCAGCAAAATACATGATCAAGCTCAGGGATCCAGGACCCTGTCTAACCCTCTGCAACTGGATCAGCAAATTCCTCATCGACAGACCCCAATCAATGCAGATTGACAACATCACCTTCTCCTTACTAACCATCAAAACAGGGGCATCCCAACTAAGTGTGCTTCGTCCCCTGCTCTATTCCCTTCAGCATGCACTAGAAGGGCCATATAATTGTTATATAATTATATATGATTGTTGACTGAATAACTCAAAACAATGATTCAGAAGACAGGATGGAAATCAAAGATGTGGTTGGGTGGGGCCAGAAGAAAAATCTTGCTCTCAGCGTTACTGAGACCAAGGAGCTGATTGTTGATTTTAGGAAGGAAAGGTCGAGGGAACAGACACTTGCTTGCACTGATGCAACAGAGGTGGATAGGATTAGAACCTTCAAGTTCTTGGGAATCCATATTTCACACCTCTCCTGGTTTCATCACCTCAAGGTAACCATGAAGAAGCCACACCAATCACTCTACTTTCCAAGGTGTCTGAGGAGAATTGGCATGTCATAGGATACCTTATCAAACTTGTACAAGTGCACGCATTGGGTGCTTGACAGCCTGGTTTGGGAACTCAACTGCTCAGGAACACAGAAGGCTGCAGAAGGTAATAAACATAGCTAGGTCCATCACAGGCTCCAACCTTCCCTCCATTGCAGGCAATTATGTGAGGCAGCCAACATTGTAAAGGACCCTCATCACTTTGGTCACAACCTCTTCTCACTGCTATATTCAGGCAGAAGTCTGAAGACCAGCACCTCTGGGTACTGTGATGCGTTGCATTACAAGCAAACAAGCTCAAACTATGAAGGCTGTACTACAAGATTTAATTAACTTAAAACTTGCACACAAGATTCAGTATCCCTTCTGACTCCATGTGCTCTACTGCTTCATACAAATCCTGACATGAGCCTTTATATGGGGCTGGTGATTGGCAAGGAGTAGGTGAAGCCTCCCTGCAGGTACAGGGGGTTGCTCCCTGCAGTAGGCAGGTAGAAACGCAGACACAGGGAGTCATAGACAGTCTGGTGGTTGTATCACCACAGGTACAAGAACATTTTCTTTTCAACAACTATCAGGCACTTGAATCTCCCCTTGTTACAATAAAATCAGAGACTGCTCCAACATCACAAAAGGACTACCTGCACTATTGAAATGCTACTTTGAAATATTTATTAGCACATTCCATATTGTAATTTAATGTATACTGCTGCAGAATTTTTTTAACACACAGTACTTGTTCAGCTGCAGCAAGTAAAAATTTTGGTGCACATGTACATTTTACAATCTGTATAACAATAACTTAATATCCTGTATGAAATAATCTCATATTACAAGGTTACATTTGAGAGATGCAATTGAGAAGGTGCAATATCAATCTTCAAATCGCTCATGATATGAAATAAACTACATTATTGTGGAGGTAATAATAATTTTTGAAAAGTGTTGGAAGTTATTTTTTTGTCAGCTTTGTAAAAGGTGGGCTCTTTCTCCCTGGTTTCTCTGACAATGTTCTCTCATCCTAAATGTGTCCAACACCAATGGCAGGCATGCTCACCACCAGGTGGTCTGTCTGACATTCATTTGTCCCCATTCTTGATGCAAATGGTCCTCTTTTATGACCTCGGGACCCAATGGGGTGCTGTCCCTGTCATAATGCACCACAAACAACAGTATACCCAAAAAGCAGAGCCCTAGCAGGATGGTCTAAACCACCCCTAGCAGGATGGTGTAACCACCCCCCCCCCCCCCACCCCCAGCAGGATGGTCTAACTCCAGCTTAGTGTTGCCTAATTGGGCTTCTTTTGGAGATCGACTGCAGGAAAATTTGAATGGTTGTGGGTTTTTGGGCCCCTCAAGAATTTTTACGTTTTTTTGGGGCGATTACTCTTGCTGAAGTTTTATGTGAAGAGAAAGGGAGGAACAGCAGAATAATTGTTGTAGAAAAAGTGGAATGGCCAGAGCAGGGCACACGGAGGGCTGGGCAGAGAGGTGCAGTGACCGACTCGGAGGACCGATCAGAGCGGTACAGTGGCGGATTTGGATGACCCTCACCATCGACCAAACTCACGCATGAGTAGCATGCCGTACATCACAACCACGAGCTGCAGATAAGCATTGGAAGATGGAACTCAATTGAAATTGAAAGTACAGACAGAGCCTTACCGTGGTAACTTCGAAAAGATCAAAATGCAGTTACACACCCATTATTTGGTCATATTAATCTATCCACTCTTGTTGGTTAACCTTAACTATTTATTCCTTTAGCAGTATGTACCCCTCATGGGTAAGTGGGTAAAATACGAGAAGCGTTATTGTGAAGCCTGGGAGATAGAAGCTGTTTTTGAGGAATGGATCCAGAACGTGTCAGGCAATGCTATGAAAACCTACTACAAATACTGCTGAAGCCAAATTTGTGCTCATAGGCACAAATGGAATTGCACATCTCAATGGAAAAGCACTGCCGCAATGCAGCACTGTTTTCCAGCATGAGAAATTTTTTGACATGGATTGTCAACAAAAATAGCTGATAATAGCATTAAAACTTCTGAAAGAACTTTCTCTCAGATGAACCTTATCAAAACAAAACTGAGAAACAGAATGCATCAAGAACTGCTAGAGGCAATATTTGTGAGTACATGTCCAGAAACAATTTCTCCTGTAACAGTTTTGAACCAACACCATCTATGCTGAGTCACTTTACATCAGATATATACAAATGTTATGACAATAATGAACATGACAACTTTGGTTTCTATATCTTCTTGCCTTGTTTAAGACTTTTTTAATATCCATAGTTATTAGACGCAGGATTTTTTTGTCAATTTGTCTGCATGCAATTCAAGACTTTGTAGAGAACCTTGCATAATAAAAGGAAATTACTATTTTTTAGGCTACTTTGGGTTTATTTTTGTGCCTGGTTGGTCTTCAAATTTTTTGGGCATCTGTCAACACTACCCCAGGTGAAGTGGGACTGAATGGGGTAGAGGGTTCGTGCTAGACTGGGGTGGGCAGAAGGTAAGGTGTGGAGCGGGAGAAGAGGAAAGGTTGGGTGGGGTAAGTGGAGTGGAGTAGTTTGTTGAACTTCCTCAGGACCAAGAGTTCTCATTAAAATGTATTCAAGTACAAATCAAAATGTGTTGAGAACACACAAGAACGTACTGAAACTCTGCCTAGAAACAGCAGCTAAATATTTAAAACTAACAGGTAACATTGATCAAATGTTCTGATATATTTAACGATGGGACTAAGTACAGATGAAAAATGGTCTCAACTCCATCCAATCCAAATTAGGTAAGAAGAATATCAGGGTCAGTCCTAGCATTTTACTCCCTGTGGTTGCTTTTCATCTCTTTCCCTTTGCTATCCTAACACTTAAAAAAAAGTCAAGCCACACCACACACTGGGAAAGTGAGCGAAAGCCAAAACACTTTACAAAGGTTTATCAACGTCGTCTATTCTGAAGGCTGTGCAGGGACTGATGAGGTGATTTAGTGTTTAATTACTAATCAGGTCCAGACAAAGAACACTCAGAAGTCAACGCTTTGAAGTGATTCGCAGGCCAAATTAGGATGGGGACACAAGCTGAGGAATGTTTATCCAAAGTTAGCATGCTGTGGTTTACTGGGGAGGGTTTCACAGCAATTCCAGATGGAGTAGCAAGATTGGCACGCAGATCCCCGAAGAAAAGGTGGCAAAAGCGCAGAGCTTTCAGCAGGTACCGGGTTTGAGGCGGGTTTAATTGCTGTTACTCTTGAACAAGCTGCTGGATCTTCAGCAATGGTGCACACAGCTTGGCGTGATGAATGTTAAACCAAAAGAAGATGTTGCAGGCACTTCCTGTAGATAGTGAAGGTGAACCACAAGTGTCCCCGCTTCTTTGTTCATTGAAACATACTCTGCTGCAGTTTGTGAATTAAACAACCTTCGCTGGCTGGGTTACCCAGATGACCTGCTTGCAGAGTTCCAACTAACAATCTCCAACAATTGTTTTTGGTTTTATATATGAAATCCACAGGGCGATTTGGAACTCAATGAGCTATAGATGGGGGAAGTCTGTAAAAAACAAAACATTGAGCAGCATGGTTAGTGCAGAGTTTAGCACAAAGCTATCATAGCACCAACAACCTGGGTTCGAATCTGCTGCTGTCTGTGAGGAGTTAGACATTCTCCAATGACCTCTATGGGTTTTCCTGGGTGCTCCAGTTTCCTACCATGTTCCAAAGATGTATGGGGTTGGTAGGTCAAACGGGTGTAATTCGGTGGCTTGGATTTCATGGGTCAGAAGGTCCTTCTACCATGGTGTAAAATTCATTAATTACTGTTTTTAAAATAATTTTGGAAACACCCAACAGGTCTGCCAGCAACTATGGAGAGAGATGCAGGGACAATGGTTCAAGTCATAAGACCAAACATTCAAGCTGAAACATTAACTTTTCTCTCTCCCCACAGATGTTGCCTGACCAGCTGAGAGTTTCTGGGATTGTCTGCTTTTACTTGTAATTGGAGAAATGCACTGCCAGAGCTGCTGTAACAGCAGTGCTGCCGCTGGTTCGGACCAGGGGAGAGCATGGAGTGGAGAGAGAGCACTCCCCTGCAGGGTCCTACTACTCAGTGTAACTGACGACAGCTCCACACAGACTTTAAACAGCCAGTTAAAGGAGCCAAAAGTGTTTTGTTTAAAAGCTTGCAACCTCAGGCTATGGGCCCAAAATGGCAGTGCCTGTGTTCGGCAGCAGCCTCAGGAATTGTAGACTCTGATAGGGCAGAGGAGATGACCCTAAGGACGGTGGCGATCAGTGGGCGAAGAACCCACATAGACTGTGAGCTGCTGGTGACGAGATGAAAGGATTCACACTAGACTGCGGGCTGCTGGAGATTGAATCATGAGAACCAGGTATCGAGGGTGCTGAGGGCAAGAAGTGCTCCCAAAGGTCCAGGCTTCTTTATCGTCTCATAGGTTGAATCTGAGCTTGGCTTGCCAATGGTTTGAACTGAACTGGAATCTTGTGTGGCTGCAGAGGCTGCGGGAATCTACAGACACTCAGTGCCTCTGGGAGGATTCTGTTTTGCTTCTCTGTAACTGTAAGAAGTGCTGGACATTGCTAATAGTGAAACTTTGTCTGACTTGTGGCAGACTAAATGCAATTTTGTGTAACATTACATTTCTGTTTTATTACATGACAATGAAAAGTATCTGATCTGTTCACTCAAGATCCCAGCATCGGCATCTCCTGCATTTCCCACCGTGATGGAGTTTGTTATTGAAGAACCACGAATTTGAGAGCCCATCAGTTGCTAACTGCAGTGTAACATTCCAGTCTGTATTCTGATAATGCTAGGAAGGGGCAGGGGAGGGGGAGATGTTCAGGAGGCTGCTGACAGTGGGGGAGTGGGTACAAGGAACTGCTAAGAGTGAGTAACATGACATTCAGTGCCCAAACTCTTTCTGAGAGAATGGATCTGAGAATTAACAGCGATCATGTTCAAGTTCAATTTTATTGTCATCTGACTTCACATATTCAACCAGATGAAGCAGCCTGTATGTGTATGTTAAAGTAAATATATATAAATATTTTAGGATGATTTACTTGGCTATAGGATCATGTTCATAAATCTCACAGCCTGCAGGAAGGAGCTATTTTCCAGCCTGGCAGTCCTGATTTTGATGCTCCTGTACCACTTCCTTGATGTAAGTGGGTCAATGATCCTGCGTGATGGTTGGTAGGGATCATCAATAATTCTTTAAGCCCTAATGAAGCGAATCTCCTGGTGAATATCATCAATGGAGGAAAGGGAGAGGGGGGAGCCCAGTGATCTTCTCAGCTGTTTTATGGATCCCCTGTATTGACTTCCCGTCCGATGCCTCGCAGCTACTGTAGCATACAATGTCGTAGCCAGACTGGACACTCTCATTTGTGTTCCTGTAAAATGTTGTGAAGACGGGAGCTGGTAGTCTTGCCCTCCTCAGGAAGTGTGGTCGCTGTTGTCCCTCCATTCACCTGCCTGGTTGGTCTCATTGTATTGTGTTTACTGCCTGCACAGCATCCAGCCACAATCAAGAGGGCTCTCCATGGGAAGACAAACTCCTGCCAGACAGTCAAGTGTCACAGGGTGAGTGTGATGTTGCCTCCAATCCCAGCCACGTTTTCCACCTCTCTTGGGGCTGAGCAGCGCGCAGTGGCTGCAGTCGGAGACTTTGCTGTCTGAAGCAATGCAACATTCCAAAGGCCAGCTGCGCTTCTATGAAAAGGAACCAAATCTAAAAGTGAGTTGATTAACACACGTGTAATTGGCTAAATGTCTGACAACCACATCTGTCAACTCGATGAAGTGCAGTCAGCCTCACAGACCACTCGGGTTCCCGCAAGCTCCTCGTTTGAAGAGGTTCTCAGATTGTGGCCTGGTCTTTGCTCACTATTGCCGGAACAGGCTGTCTTTCAAATGTCCCGCACGCAAACACAGAAGCAGCAGTGATTTCCACATGGAGTAAATAGATGGGTGATTGAATAGTAATAGCTACTGTTATTCACAGTAATTTCCCTGCTTTAATGATCAGTCTCTGGGGACAGGTACATACAAACTCAGGAAGGATTGGATGGAAGAAGGAACTCAAGCTGTTTTGTGTTTCCTTTTTAAAATTAAACACACTTGGTTTTCCACAAAACCTACCTTTACATGTTGATTTTTGATGTTGTTACCTTGACTGGTTACACTTTGAAGCAAATTAATGCAAATGAATGTAAAGGAAACCACCATATTTACAGACACTCCATCGAAAGTATCCTGTCCAGATGTATCCCAACTTGGTACAGGAACTGCACCACCCCAATCCACAAGAAGCCACAGAAAGTTGTGAATGCAGGTAAGGCTGTCACCCACCACCCCCTCCCCCACCCCCACCCCCCCACCCCACCTCCATTGACTCTGTTTTGGAAAAGTTGCCAACATATGAAAGAACCCATTGCACCCTGGTCACACTCTCTCCTCCCCCCTCCTGTCAGGCAGAAGATACACAAGCTTGAAAATGCAAACCTCCAAACTGTTCAAGGACAGTTCCTTTCCTGCTGCTATCAGACTCAAAACACTGATTTTTCAGGCTATACTGGTACAATTGGATGATAAATAAACAAACTTGAACGGATCCCTCATTAGCAAATGATGATTTCTTAATCTCACAAGCACCGCCTCATCGCATCACTGTTTTAGCCTTGGTGGTGCAATACTCTTATTTTTGCATTGCCTGCTTTACTTAAATATGGGGTTGACTTTCCTGGATAGAATTTTCACTGTGTCTTGGTACAGACAATAAACAATTTAATTCAGCTGTCATAATCTCTGTGGGTCAAACAGTGACAGACCAGAACTCCTGCGAAAGCCCAGTGGAAAGCTGGAGATGAGTGATAATCGCCTAGAGTGATGGAGCCCAGATTTGGGTGGAGTGTGTTTCAGGAGTCTGTTTTCAAGTATCCACACTTCGTGGCCTAATAATGGAGCCAAATGAGTAGAGTTGGTACCTCAGGATTGGAGATCTTAGCCTGGGTGAGGATGCTTGGTGGTCGTTGGTTTGGAGGATTCTTGGTGCTACCTCTCGGTACTTTGAGATGCCTGCAGTTGGGATTCCATGTCTCCGCTGTGTATGACAAGGCAGGAGTCACTACTTCCTGGTAGATCATGAGTTTTGGGTCAGGTTTAACGTCCTAATCTTCAACCTCTCTTTTTCTCAACTGGACAAAGGTAATGCTGGCACATTAAAGGCGATAACAAATTCCATCTTTGATGCATGTCTCCACTGGGACTTGTTCCTGGGATATGATAAGTGATGCCCATTTTCCAAGTTTTTTGTTGTCTGCTTTTATTGTCAGAAGGCAATGTTGTACCATTCTTGCAAGTTCGAAGTCCACACATTTGTGCACTGAATGAGTTTTGGGTAGCAGGAGATCAGTCTCCAAATGACTCCAAATATTGTCTGTGTAACCCAAGGTTGAAGTGCCGGGATCCTTGTCCTGAGCTGGTTGTGAATCAGGATGAAGAGCTTCCCACTTCACCTGAACATTATCTGCATTCAGTGGGTTTGTAGAAGCTGAGGTGTAGCAATAAGATGGACTGAGCAAAGCTGAAGCAGGTGAATGGTGGGGCCTTAGTGAGTGTCGCAGAACAGAGAGCTGAGGAATACAGGTGTGTGGTTCCCTGAAGGTAATGACAACTGGACAGGGGGAAGCGTGAAGGAGGTGTTTGGTATGCTAGAGCTCATTGGGCAGGGTTAGGGTTAGGGATTGGTGAGACCACACTGTGCACATTTCCGATCTCCTAACGATGGAAAGGACATCAATAAGCTGAAAGGTCTGCAGAGGAGATTCACCATGAGGTTGCCAGGACAGGAGGGATTGAGTTTTTGGGAAAGGTTGGACAGGCTGGATCTTTATTCCCTGGAGCAGAGGAAGCTATAGATGATCTTTTAGAAGTTCATAAAATCACAAGGGGCATGGAAACACTGAATGCTCATAGTCTTTTTCCCCAGGTTAGATGATTCTAGAACTAGAGGGGATAGATTTAAGGTGAGTTAGGAAAGAGTGAGGCGAGATCTGAGGGACAACATTTTCACTCAGAGGGTGGTCCATATCTGGAGCAAGCTGCCAGAGGAAACTGTAGAATGCTAACTTGGACAGCAGAGACAAGCAGGGCTGAAAGGTCTGTTCTATGTGTGACTCGATTACTGTGTTTGGGCAATGATGCAGACATGATTGGCACCAATCTGGACTGAAATTTTTCTGATGTGTCCCCACTGATTCAGATCTCTGCTTCCAAACAGTGGGTACAGATGCTGTCGAATCTCTAAGGGCAGACATCTTGATTAGAACACTCCTTTATTCCTCTTAAATGACAGCATCAAAGCTTTTATGAGGTCAAAACATCCCATGTCTATAGACTCCTGTAATTATGGCTACAGGCCAAGTGGAAGTAAATGAAGCTCAAGTCTGATTTGGAAATGCTTCTGAGTTCTTTTAGTTAATCATAATTCAGTTGCTTGTACATTGAAGTAATAATCTTGTTTTGTGGCACAGCGCCTGGTGATACTAATGAATGATTAGATCTAACTAAGGGGACTTCAGTCTGAAATCAACATAGTTAAAATCTTGGTCTGTTTGATTACTAATTCCACGTATCAGAGAGGAAGGAAAGCAATGAGGCATATCATTCTATCCCTGATCTGTGGAGAGTTGCTGGGATGCAGACGTTATTGTTACTACTCGATGATGCCGAGAGACTCTTTCTCCCGTCTCCTCATTTCAGGATTAGAGGACAGCAAGTTGGAAGGAGAAATGTCTTCTTTAAGGGGGCTAAGCTTCTTTGGACTTCCCTGCTACACAAATCTGTGGATGTACAGCCACTACGTCAAGGCTAAAGGAATCAAGGGGACGATGACAGATTTATTGTCTTACACATTGTACAATGTTCAATTGCACCGAAATTCTTGCTTCCTGCAGCCCAAGACATCTATAAAAAAAAACAATTAAAAACATCTACTATTTAAAATAAATGCAAAAAAGAAAGATAATAAATATTCACTGTTATGCAAGTGGCTAAAATAAGTGATAGCAAGTGTAGACTGTCCTTTTGTGGCATTGGAGCAGTCCCTGATTTGTGTAACAAGGGGAGGTTCAAGAACCTGATAACTGTTAGAAGGAATACTGCTGCCACAAAATGACAAATTTTGTAACATGACAATAAACCTGAATCTGAAGCTGTTCTTGAATCTGGAGATGATGGTCTTCAGGATTCTGTACCTTAAACTCGAAGGTGGCAGTGAGAAGTGGTTGTGACCAGGGTGAAGGGGTTTTTTATGATGCTGGGTGCCATCTTGAGATGTATTCAGTGGATGGCTGGCCAGAGCCTGTGATGGACCTGGCTATGTTTGTTCTCTTCTGAAGCCCTCTGGACTCCTGGGTATTGACATTCCCAAACTGTGAAAGAGAGAACAAGAAGGAAAAGGAGCCAAGAAATAAACCTCAACCTGTTGGAAGTTCAAATTGTTTGGAGAAACTCGTGGGCTCGCTTATCTTTTTCCTTTTGTGCACAATTTTAAAAAGTGCTGTGTGCATTGTAAAGTTTTATGAAGGTGATTTCTATCACATCAGAAGGATTTTTTAGGGCTCATTCAGGAATCTGATAATATAAACCATAAAACCATATAACAATTTACAGTATGGAAAGAGGTCATATCGACCCTTCTAGTCGCACTAATTTACGTGAAACTCCACTAGTTCCACCTACCCACTCCCATGCCCATAACCCTCCAACCCCCTCACATCCATGTAATCACCTAGCCTCCTTTTAAATGACAGAACTGACCCTGCCACAACTACTTCTTCCAGTAGATCATTTCACTCAGCCACCACTCTCTGAGTGAAGAAGCATCCTCTTATATTACTCCTAAAGTTTTTCTCCCTAACCTTTAATTTATAACCCCTTGCTCCAATCTCCCCTACCCTCAGGGGAAAGAGCCTATTCACATCTACTCTATCTATTCCCTTCATAATTTTATATACCTCTATCAAATCCCCTCTCACCTTCTACGCCCCAGTGAGCAAAGTCCCAGTCTACTCAATCTTTCTCTGTATTCAAGATAGTGCAATCCAGGAAACATTTTTGTAAACCTCCTTTGCACCCTCTCTACCTTATCTATATTCTTCCTATAATATGGAGACCAGAACTGCACACAATACTCTAAACTTGGCCTCAACAATGCCTTAAGTAGTTTCAACATCACCTCCCAGCTCCTATATTCTATGCTATGATTTATAAAGGCCAGCACACTAAAAACCTTCTTTACCACCATATCTGCATGAGAATCCACCTTCAAGGAATGCTGAACCTTTATTCCAAGATCCCCCTGTTCCTCAATGCCCTCCCCTTCACTGCATATGTCCTATTTTGGTTATTCTTCCCAAAATGAAGCATCTCACATTTATCTACATTAAACTCCATCTGCCACCTTTCAGCCCACCTTTCCAAACAGTTCAAATCCTTCTGTAGTCCATGAAAACCCTCCTTACTATTCACAACTCCCCCTATTTTTGTCATGGTGGGAAAGAAACTGTCCTTGAATCTGGAGGTGTGTAATCTCACATCTGAATTTTCTAGATGGGAGGGAGACGAAGAACATCTGTTTAGGTGAGTGGAGGAAAGTTTAGGTGAGATTTATGGTCAGAGAGTGGTGAATGCCTGGAATGCATTGCCAGGGGTATTGGTGGAAGCTGGTACAATAGGAACATTCAAAAGACTCTTAAACAGGCATATTGATGTAAGAAGTATAGAGGGTTATGGGTGTTAGGTAGATAGGGAGTATGTTTACATAGGTCGGCGGAACATTGTGCTGTACTATTTTCTGTTCTATGGGGGGGATGAAGATAGCATGGCCGGGGTGGGATGACTTTTAATATTTTGGCTATTTTCATAAGGCAACTGAAATTACAGATGGAATTGATGGAGGGGAAGGGTTGTGTGTGATGGCCTGAGCCACATTCAAAACCTTCTGCAGTTTCTTGTGGTTGTGGGCAGAGCAGTTCCTGACCCATGCAGTGATGCACCCTAAAAGGATGCTTTCATTGGACACCTGTGGAAGTTAGTGAAGGATGCAGGTGACATGCCAAATTTTCTCAGGCTTCTGATGAAGACGAGGCACTAGTGCACTTATTTGGCTGATGCTTCGACATGGGTGGACCAGGACAAATCTCTGGAGATGTTTACCCCGGGAACTTAAAGCTGTAAATTATCTTCACCTCAGCATTATTGATATGGACTGGGAAGTGAGCTTTCCCCCTCCTCCGGGAGTTTATGCCTAGCACCTTGGTGTTGCTGACATTGAGTGAATGGGGTTTTTAAACTTAAATGTAGACATACAGCATGGTAATAGGCCATTTCAGCCCATGGGTCCGTGCCGCCCAATTTACCCCCAATTAACCTACATCCCTGGTACATTTCTAATGGTGAGAGGAAACCAGAGCTCCAGGGAAAACCTATGCAGACATGGGGAGAACATACAAACTCCTTACAGACAGCGTGGGATTCAAACCCTGCTTCCAATTGCTGGTGCTATAAAGACATTGTTCTAAGAGTTATGCCAACTGTGGTGCCCTGGAACCAAGTCAAAAGTCCTACTGTCTCCCTTCTCTACTCTGTTTCAATGTTGTCAGAGATCCTGCCCATGATGATGGAGTTGTCCAGGAATTTACAGATGGAGTTGGAGCTGTGTTTGGCCACGCAGTGAGTGTACAAGGAGTGTAATAGAGGACTGAGTACCATCTTGTAGGACCCAGGGTTGAAGAGATCATGGAGGAGGTGCTGTTACTTATCCTTACTGATTGTGTCCTGTGAGATAGAAGGCCATGGATCCAATTGCAGAAGAGGGTGCTGAAACAAAGGCTATGGAGTTTGGGATTAGTTTATTTGGTACCATTGTGTTGTAAATGGAGGTGTGTGGTCGATAAATAGCAGGTGTCTTTGTTGCCCTGCTGTTCTGGGGTTGGGTGTAGGGCCAGGGATAAGGGACTTGCTGTTACCTGTTGTGGTGGATGGTGAACTGGATGATGGAGGATGTAGACGGTGGTGGGTGTGGTCAGCTGGGAAAAGCCCTTTAGTCCAACTGGCCCACACTTTCCAGGTAGTTCACAATTTCATTCATCATGTCTTGATCTCGTGGTTGACGGTGCAGCCACATTTACAGATGCTGCCCAACCCATGGAGCACTTCCAGGATTGGTGGGAGAGCTCAGCTCTAAAGGAGAGGGTGAAATTGAAGAAATTGTTTTATATTATGTTGCCATGCTGATCTCACGGTGTCTTGTTCCCCTAGAACAGGTTTTGTGGTTGGCAACAACACTGCTATTTGTTCTGTGGTAAAAATGGGGGGGAGAGGGCTCAAGGAGGCAGCCCTTACAAATATCAAACCAACTTTCTTGACTCATGTTCTTGTAAGTGCTGCTGAGAAGTCGACAAGAGTCATTCCTAATCAGCAAGTTTAATTGTGGAATATATTTATTGAAAGATTCTGTCATTAGTTCCCTCTGGTGATGTATTATATTTCAAGGAATGGAACACTGGGAGTAGTATATTTGGAATGGCAGTACAATAGCAGTGGTGATATCCTCAAGCACTGGCCTGCATTTCCCTTCGAGGCTTCCAGGGTTCTTGGCATCGGAACTTGGTGTGTAGTTAAACATACAAATATGAAAACTGTTCTCCAACTTCCTCTGTTCCTTCACTGAATCTAATTTTGGTTGTTGATTTAGAAACTTAAAATAGATTTTGTTTTCTTTTTGTCTCTCTCAATGTGATCTTGGAAGAATGAATTTTTAGGGATCAATATAATTCAGAAGCTAATATGTTCTGTTAGTTTTAAAATGGGTTTTCTATTTACTTTGCCTCTTGCAGTCTCTTTATTTGTCTTTGACTCCCTTTTCTCCATTTATATATAATTTAAATATACTTTACACAGTGCGACTCAGTAAGAATTTTTTAATTTGATTGGTTGAAGAGACATCTCAGACATCTCATTACTTACCCTGTTCAGTGGTCCTAATGAACTCCTACAGAAGTTGACACAGTGGCAGAGAGTCACCCAATGCAGGAGTTAAACAAGAAAGTCTACAGACACTGGGGACGAGTACAATACACAAAGGTGCTGAAGAAACTCAGCAGGTCACACAGCGTCATAAGACGTTGAAGGTAGTTGACATTTCAGGCCTGAGCCCTTCATCAGGAATGTAGAAAAACAGGTAGGCACCTGAATAAAAAGTTGGTGAGGGGTGGGGAGGAGGAGGAAGGAACGGGGAGGAGCACGGGTGAACAGGTAAGTGGTAATGTGGATACAGGTGGGAGGGTCGATGAGAAAGAAAGCTGAGAAGGGATGGAGAAGAGGCCAGAGGGCTAAGAAGGGTAGCTCTCTGATAGGAGAAGCTGGAGGATGTTGGGGATAGGGAAAAAGAGTGAAGGAGAGGTTAACAGAAATTGGAGGTCCTCCTGCCCCCACCTTTCTATTCTGTTTCTCCTGACAAAGGGCCCAGGCTGCCCTCTACTTCCTATGGATGCTGCATGACCCGTTGAGTTTCTCCAGCACATTTGTGCACTGTACCCAATTGCAGGAAAAAGGAAAATGGTAATTAGTTTACTGTTGTACATATAGTAAAATAAACATCTGCACCGAAATTGGTTGCTGCAGCCGAACAGGTATTTTGTACTAAAACAATTACAATTGTATACTTAAATGAATTTAAGAGACAATCAATCCAACAAGATAAATACTTAACGAATATCACAGAGCAAAAAAAGTAGTGCTACATTGGTGCAGCCAGTCCTTTTGTGGTGTTATGAGCAGACCCTGATTAGTGTAACCAGGGGAATTTCATGAGCCCAATAGCTGTTGGAAAGGAGCTGGTCTTCAGGCTTCTGTACGTGCCTGAAAGTAGCAGTGAGAAGAGGTTGTGGCAGGGTTAGCGTAGTAGTTAGTGTGACGCCAGTGACCTGGGTTCAAATCCAGCGCTGTCTGTAAGGAGTTTGTACGTTCTCCCTGTGTCTGTGTGGGTTTTTCCCTGGTGCTCCAGCTTCCTTCCATCCTCCAAAACATCCAGGTTTGTAGGTTAATTTGGGTGTAATTGGGCATCATGGGTTTAAATGGCTGGAATCAGCTTCTACCATGCTGCCAATAAAAAAAGATAAATTATGATGGGGGTCCTTTATGCTGCTGGCTGATTTCTTGAGGTGGCATCTCACATGGATGTCCCATATATGCTTGAGAACTCTCGCTGTTTAACATTGCCAGTACCAGGACTTCATTGCTACCCAGAAGATCCTTCCTGTGTGAACGAAGCAATGTGGGCCTATCATAAAAAGGAACTAGCTGGGGTAGTGGTCAGCATGCGTACTCTTAGCTTCTTGATATCAAACATTACATCTATGCAAAGATTGCAGAGGGCATTAATGAGGTTATTGTAAAATTGAGAGAAAATTGTCTGTTGGTATTGAGGTGCAGAGGACACTGAAAGGCAATTGAACTGAGGGTATGATCTTATGAGTGGCTGAGGATGTACCCACATTATCAGAAAGTACAATATGTTGAGGTGTGTGTTTGTTACTTGGAAAGACTTAGGCAGAAATTATTTTCCAAGAATAGTTGGAACTATAGAACAACATAGCAGAGGAACAGGCCCTTTAGCCCATCTAGTCTGTGCTGAAACATCATTCAGCCATCCCATTGGCCTGCACCCAGTCTATAGCCCTCCATATCACTCCCATTCATGTATCTATTCACATTTTACAAATGTCAAAATTGAGCCAGCATTCACCACTTCAGCTGGCAATGTGTTCCACACTCCCACCCCTCTCTCTTTGTGAGAATTTCCCCCTCATGTTCCCTTTAAACATTTCACCTTTAATGTTTCTATTAAACATTTAATCCAACAGCCACAGACCTCCATGTACTACCCTCACCCCAATCATAAACTACTCTGGGACCACCAAAAGATCTGTCTGCACTATTGAAACCACTTTTATATTGCTCTAAATGGAACTGTGAATATTTATTTATCTATTCTTTAAAATTATCTATGTTTTTCTGACCTGGCATATTATGGTAATTTACTTCAGTTATCGTTGTAACTTACGTACATGTGTGGCTGCAGCAAGTGGGAATGTCAGTGCATCTGTACATTGTACATGGAACAATAAACTCTCATCATTAACAGTAATTATCAGCCAGGGTAACAATGGCTCTACTGAGGTTCAGATTTTTTATGATATAAGTCTGACATCCACTGAAGAAGTATCACAGCTGTAACAACAGATATGGTGAGCCTTTCCTTTGTTCAAGTTCAATTGCATGGGTTTAATCAGAAAATAATGGTTTGGGATAAATTGTCAAGTAATCTTAGGCACAAAGTGAGTAGGTGGAATATCAAAGAGAGAAACAGAGGTTTAGATTATCATGACTTTGGGTCACTGTCAGTTTTATTGTTTAGAGTTGATTTACAAGAATTGACAGAGATCATCAGCTCCTCAGTTGTTGAGTCACATGACACCTTGATAGACTGATGGACCTTGGTCTTTCTTTGCCCAGAGAGTTACTTGCTGCAAAACTCCTAGAATTTATACAAAAGCTTCAATTTAAACTTCTGGTAAAGTCAAATAGAATTTTATCGGGTCCGAGACAGTCAATTTCACAGCGAATCATCTTTGAGACAATCATTTTTACAACCAATCAAGTTTGAGCCAGTCACATTCAAACCAATCAGGTTTGAGCTAGTCGATTCCTGAATACGACAGCCCCAAAGTTGGATTATATATTTAGGTGATTAAGCTGGTGGAGAAAGGACAATGCAGACTACCCAGCTGTCTATCACTCCATCTCAGCTTTGGACCTCTGAAAGCAAGGCAGTCTGCTCAGTGAAAGGAGCAACCTGTGGAGGGACTAGTCAGAGCTAAGGCTTTTGTCTTTG
Organism: Narcine bancroftii; assembly: GCF_036971445.1. Classification (NCBI taxonomy): domain Eukaryota; kingdom Metazoa; phylum Chordata; class Chondrichthyes; order Torpediniformes; family Narcinidae; genus Narcine; species Narcine bancroftii. Next base: position 256,871,561 of record NC_091470.1, read on the forward strand.
GAGTGTCGAAGGATGAAAGGTGCCAATAGAGGTGTATAATATTAGGAGGGGCTTAGATAATGTGGACAGCCAGGATCTTTTTCCTGCGGTGACTGTAGCAGATACCAGAGGGCATCTGTTTAAGGAGTGTGGAGGAATTTTAGGAGAGATGACTGAGATAAGTTTTTTTTAAACACAGTGAGTGGTGGGTGTCTGGAATGAATTGTCGGGGCCGGTGGTGAAGGCTGGTGCAATAGAGACTACATGGGGTACAGTTTGGGCATCTTATTAAAGAAAGGATATGCTGATATTGGAGGGAGTTCAGAGAAGATTCACACGAGAAACTTATGATGACTTTTGAACTGTACTCCTTGGAGTTCAGAAGAATCGGTGGAGGGGGTGAGGAGGGGAACACCTCATAGATGCATTTCGAATGTTGAAGGCCTGGACAGCAGAGTAGATGTGTCAAAGTTGTTTGCCCTGATAGGGGAGTCAAAGACATGAGGGTGCAATTTCAGGAATGAAAAGCACCCATTGAAAATAGAGATGCAGAGCAATTTCTTTAGCCCGAGAGTGGTAAACCTCTGGAATTTTCTACCATGGGTGGCTGTGGAGACCAAGTCGTTGGGTGGATATAAGGCAGAGATTGATGGGTATCTGAATAGTCAAGGTATCAAAGGTTATGGGGAAAAGAAGGGAGTGTGGCTCTGGCGACTGGATGAAATGACGGAGAGGACTCGATGGGCTGAATGGCTACTTCTTCCATATCTTATGGTCTATTGGACATTTAAAAGACTTAGATAGGCACGTGGATGTCAAAAAAGTAGAGTGTTATGAGTGTGAGGTAGGGAAGGATTAGATTGTTGTGGAGTTGGTTTCCATAGGTCAGCACAACATTGTGGGTTGAAGGGCCTGCACTGTGCAATAATGCCCTATGTCTCTGTCTATCCAGTTAGCTAAGGGAATAATGTAACAATAGGGAGAATGAACTAGATGAGCAGATGGAATCAAATTATATGGTCTGAGATGAGGGAATTATCTTCCTGCATTACAATGGTTTAAAACAAAATGTTGATCATATAACACATAGATCAAACTTCTCATTAATTTTCCATTGAGTTTGGACATATGTAAGGTTTAGTGAAAAGGAGTGGTGTGCCATTAATGTACATCACAGAGTAAGACACTCAGACTTTGTAGATTGGTCTCGAAGACAACAAAACTCTTTTTAAACCACCATTATTATCTCTGCACTGTTCAAAGACATGATGAAGTAATAGTTTATGTCGACACTGATCAAAACCCACTACATCAAAAACTACAACTGTTTTATATTATGCTCTCTACATATTCTTGCTTCAAGAACTGAGCACTGATTTTACCCCTGGTTTCCAAGCTAGGGATAAATAAAGTGGATGTTTCTTTACAATTTTCAGGCTGCATTTCTGGAGAAATAATTTCCCCAAACTTTGATATGCTACTAAAAAATAAGTTCTCAAAGCATGACAGCCTCAATAGCTCTTTGCATGTGTTAATGTAAAACATCAGTATAAAATTGTTCAGGATAAATATTCATGATCTTGAAAAACTGTGCCTGTGCATTTTGTATTTCCAGCACAACCAGGCTAAGTTGGAATGTCAGGAGTACATGGTTTGAATTTTAAATAATTGAGGTCTCTTCCCTACTGAGAAGAAGGTTCATGCTGCCACCTTAAGTACATCTGTCCCAGTTGGATGGAATATGATTGAGAAGAATATAATTCAGTTATTCAGATGATAAACTGTAGAGTGTACAGAGGAAATTCACGGGGATGTTGCCAAACCCTGAATGATTTGGTGGGGAGGGGGGAGGGGTCACACTGGCCCGCAGTTGCTTTAATAAAGTCCGTAATGGCCCTGGTGTAATCATTCAGATGCTGAGCTGCGTTCTTAAACACTGCCCAATCCATTGACTTGGGGCAGTCCTATATCCATTCTTAAGCCTCCCGCAAACACCTTCTAGATGTCCTGATCTTCCTGACGGCTGGAGCCTCACTTTTTCTGACTGAAAGTGTGGAATGAACTCAAAATACAAAGTGCAGATTTATTGTCAGAGTGCATACATGACATCACATTCAAATGTAAGATTCTTTTTGCTGTGAGCCAGGCAGAAATTCTACTCTGCCAGCGGAGGTACTGAATGTGGGCTCAATTTCAACATTTATGAAAAATTGGGACAGATACATGAATGAGAGGGGTATGGAGAGCCATGGCCTAGGTGCAGGTCATTCGGACTAGGTAGAACAATAGTTTGGTCAGACTAGATGGGCTGAAGGGCCTGTTCCTTTGATGTAGTGTTCTACGATTCTATGATTCCATGGTACTAATATCATGGTGCATGACCTCACACTCGTGAATTTTTGTTTTGATGGGAGGAGGGCTGGTGAAGAGAGTATTGGATCATGTTGGCAGGTCAAAGGGACTGAATTATTATGTGAAATTACTTCTAGTTATGAGATATTATTCTGGTGTTCATTTCTTGGGTTTGAAAGCCTTTCCACTGATAACAGTTGGGTGTTTCCACGCAATAGCTTTCCAGCCCATAATCGAATCTGGGTCTGCATAGAACAGAGAATGTACAAGATAATAAGGGCCTGAACTGTGCTGTAGTGTTCTACCTTCTCTGTTTTACGCAGACCCAGATTCAATTATGAGCCTGGAAGCTGGTACAATAGGGTCATTCAAAAGACTCTTAGATAAGTGCAAGAATAACCTGACCTAATCCTTTCCTCCCTCACACCCATAATCCTTCAATTTTCTTGCATTCTTGTATCTATCTAAGAGTCTTTTAAATGACCCTATTGTACCAGCCTCCACCACTTACAGCAATGCATTCCAGGCACCCACTACTCTCTGCAAAAAAACTTGCCTCTGACATCACCACTAAACTTTCCTCCATTCACCTTAAATGGATGTCCTCCTCTGCCACCCTAGGAAAAAGTGCTGGCTGTCCACCCTATCTAGGCCCCTCATAATCGTATATACCTCTATTGTCACCTCTTCTGCACCATCTCTAAAGATTCCATATCTTTCCTGGAATGAGACCAATAAGCTGAACACCATGCTCAAAGTGTGGTCTAACCAGAGTTTTCTAGAGCTGCATATTACCTTATGGCTCTTTAATATAATCTCCCTCTGGTACTGTGAGGCAGCAGTTCTACTAACTACATTGCCATCCCAATCAATGTGCACTCAAATGAGCTTTCACAACACTCCAACAGCGGCATGGTTGATGTAGCAGTTAGCTCAACGCCTTTATAGCACCAGCAATCAAGGACCGTGGTTTGAATCTCGCGCTATCTGTAAGGAGTTTGTATGTTCTCCCCGTGTCTGTGTGGGTTTTCCCCAGGGCCTCCAGTTTCCTCCCACCATTCGAAACATTCTGGGGCTGTAGGTTAATTGGATATAAAAAGGACGGCACAGTCTTGTGGGCTGAAATGGTTTGTTACTATGCCATATGTCTAAATTAAAATTTAAAATTCTAAAAAAAAGTTTTCTGGACCATCTGCAGTGGTGGATTTGAATTCTTGTCACATAGACAGACAGTGTGGAAATAGGCCCTTTGACCCAACTTGCCCACACCAACCAAAATGTCCCTCCCACTTTTGTCCCACCTGCTTGTATTTGGCCTATTTCCCTCTAAACCCATCCTATTCATGTATTTCTCCAAGTTTTTCTTTAACATTGTTTAAACATTACCTCCTCTGGAAGTAGTTCCATGCACCTACCATCTTCTGAATAAAAAGTTATGACTCAAGTTCCTTTTAAACCCATATACTCTGGTGACTGATTCCTCTACTCTGGTCAAAAGACTCTCTGCATTTACCTGATCTGGATTCACCCTCTTATGATTCAAATGGTGGAGCAGACTTGATGGGCCAAATGGCCTAATTGATTCATTTGTTTAATCAATTTTAACATTAGATCCCTTTGATTTTCATAGAGGCAAGGCTCATCCTAAAATGCAAGATGTTGGAAGAGGTGCAGTGGTGGGGCATAGAATCTCCACACTAAGATCCTGCCTGCAGTTGTGGTGAGCTCGTCACCCTGGATGGCCACAGTGAGGGTGGGGTTGTGTGGCGCAAGGCACCAAAGGGAGATTGTGCTGGTGAGAGAACAAAGGTATTGGCGCAATCCACTGAATAGAATTGTTTGTCAGTGAGCTTGAGTTGAAGAGAAATGCTGTTCGGGCAAGTGCCACTCCAACAGCTGGTTGTACCAAAGGAATAAGCAACCAGGTAACTCAGCGTGGTGTGACAGTCAGTCACATAGTGCGGGCTCATTGGCCTTCATAAATCAAAGTAACTGAGTACAGGAGTTGGAATGTTATTGTAAAGTTGTATAAGACATTGGTGAGGCTAAATATGGAGCATTGTGTGCAGTTTTGGTCACCTAACTACAGTAAAGATATCAATCAGATTCAAAAAGTGCAGAGAAGATTTGCTGGGATGTTGCCAGGACTTGAGGAAATGAGTTAGAGGGAAAGGTTAAACAGTAAATGTAAGCAGGCTTTTTCTCCTGAGGTTAGGTGAGACGTGAACATTGGTTAAGAGTGAAAGGTGAAATATTTAACAGTAACATTCTTCATGCAGAGAGTGGTGAGAATGTGGAATGAGCTGGCAGCTGAAGTCATGAATGTCAGCTCCATTTAAACATGAAAGAACAATTTGGTTAGGTGCTTGGATGGGAGGGGTATGGTCTGGACCAGAGGGCATAGCATCAGAAGGCAAAGACTTCCCTTTAGAACAGAGATGAGGAGGAATTTCTTTACCCAGGGAGTGGTAAATCTGTGGAATTCTTTACAGCAGATGGCTGTGGAGGCCAAGTAATTGGGTACATTTAAGATAGAAGTAGATAGGTTTTTGATTAGCAAGTGAAGAATAGAATAAAAATGAATAATAAATCAACCATGATGGAATGGCAGAGTGGACCTGATGGACTGAATATCCTAGTTCTGCTCCTATTTATTATGGTCTTGTTCTATGCCCCTGATCATCTCAGTCAGTTTAGCCGGGGAGTGCACAAACATTTTCTTGCACAGCATTGCCATATAATAAGATATAATTGGCCATAATGATGAGCTGTAATATCATTCTGGACACACCAGAGAGTGCAGATGCCAGAATCTGGAGCAAAACCCCAAATGTTGGAAGAACTCAATGTGTCGAGCAGTGTCCATGGGAGGAAGTGGGCCCTCAAAGTCTTGGGTCAGGACCCTTCGTTTGTACTCGACTCGAAACACTGACTCTTCTCCCTCCCCAGATGCTGCCTGGCCCTTGGAGTCCCTCCACCAGCTAGTTAGATATTTTAAAATTTAGACATACAGCACTGTCATTTCGGCCCATGTGTCCGTGCCGCCCAATTTACACCCAATTAACCTGCATCCATGGCATGCTTCTAGTGATAGGAGGAAACCTGGGCCCCTGAGGAAAACCCACACGCAGACACAGGGAGAAGATACCAGCTCCTAACAAACCCAGGTCCCGATCGCTAGTGCTGTAAAAGCATTGTGCTAACTGCTACACCAACTGTGCCACCCCTAGTCTTCTCTTCAGTGGCATCATACTTGGGATGGAACATCAGGTAACTCTCATTTACAGAGCTAGCCAGATTTTGTCTAACTCAGAAGCAACAAATTAGAAGAAGAATCTGATGGCAAACACAGAGGTGATTTGGCTCATTGTTTTTAAACCATCCAAGGTTAACCCACATTTCCTAAATATCAGCAGGTTCAGATAGTGGGATGAAACATTAATTCTCTCTCCACAGATGCTGCCTGATCTGTTCAAAACTTCTTTTTGTTTTCATGGTATCTTCTGTGTGGCTCACCCAGGTACTTTTTAAAGGTAGGGAGAGTTTCTTGCTCTTGCATTCTTTCTGGTAACAACTTACAGCACCACCCCCAACCCCCCCCCCCCCCCCCCCCACCACCAGTCTCAATGGAGCAGCCACCATTGATAAATCTGTGAAGCAGATAAGGTCAAGGCAGGAAAGTTGTTTCCACTGGCAGGTGAGATTAGTGCAGCACGGTTAGCATCACGCTGCACTTTTACAGTGCCAGCGATCAGGACTGGGGTTCAAATCCAGTGCTGTCTATAAGGAGTTTGTACATTTCCCTGTGCCTATGTAGGTTTCCTCTCACTGTTCAACACAGGGCTAATTGGGTGCAATTGGCTCATGGCCCGAAATTGCCTGTTATGGTACTGTTTGTTTAAATTCAAAATTTAAATTTAAAATAAAAACTTGGGGACATAGCCTCAGGATTCAGGGGAATAGATTTCAAATGGGGATGAGGAGGAACAGCTTCTTCCAGAAAGTAATAAGGAATATCAGTGGAATTTTCAGCTTGAGGAAGCAGTAGAATCAGCCTCCTTAAATATATTTAAGATACAGTTTGATACATTTTTGCATAGTAAGGGATTAAGGGTTGTGGGAACAGGCAAGTGGGTGGAGCTGAGTCCACGGCCAAATCAGCTGTGATTTTACTGAATGGCGGAGCAGGCTCAATGGGACAGATGGCAACGTCTGCTCCTATTTCTTATGTTCTTACATCTTGCATTTTAATGACATATTTCAAAACTTCTAGTGCTGTCGAAAGATAGGGATCTTGTAACCACTACTAATGAACACCTCATGAGTAAATGATAGAATAACTTCTTGGACTATCCACAACTGAAGCAGGAGGTTGGCGAGTGCACGTACACTATGTTTCAGTTAATTCACTCTAATTGACACAATCTGGGACAGTTGCCAGACCTGTGTAACAGTCGGTCAAGTTGTGCTTGGAAACCATTAATTTTCACAAAAAAATATTCTCTCATGGCAGCAAGGGCTACGTCATAGAACATGTCAAAATAGTCAGATTCTATTAAATGGGGGTCTGAATTGCGCATGTTGTTATTCTGGATCCTTAATTACTTTAGACTGACTTGTCAACTAAACTGTCTTAAAAGCACAAATATGTGTGGTACATGAGCACAGTGAAGCTTGAAGTGAGTCTTGTTAGTCTAGAGAGGTTCAAGGACATTGCAGAAGAAGGCTATTCAGTTCTTCATAGGTACATGGTGTGCTGTCCTCCATTAGTCAGGAGGTTGAGTTCAAGAGCCATGAGGTAATGTTTCAGCTCTATCCAACTCTGATTACACCACACTTGGAGTATAACCTTCAGTTCTAGTTGCCTCATTACAAGAAGGATGTTAAATGCATTGGGGAGGGTGCAGAGACAATTTACCAGGATGTTGCCTGGGTTTTATGGAGCAAAGTTAACAAAGCTTGGCTTTTCTCTTTGGAGTAATGAATGATGAGAGCTGACTTTTAATAGATGTACCTAAAATGATGAGGGGCTTAAATAGGGTGGACAGCCCACACCTTTTATCCTGGGGGTGACAATAGCAAGTACCAGAGAACATCTGTTTAAGTTGAGTGAAGAAAAGTTTAGGAGAGACATCAGATCCAAGTTGTTTTGCACAGGGAATGCATTGGGAGTGGAGGTTGAGGTTGGTACAATAGGGACATCTGCAAATCTCTTAGGCACATGGATGTAAGAAAAATAGAGGGCTTTGTTTGGGAGGTAGGGAAAAATTAGACTGCTTTGAAATGTTTAAATAGGTCAGCACAACATCACAGACTGAAGGGTCTGTACTGTTCTATGTTCTGTGATATCATTTAGTTTATGGATAATTTGCAACTCTATCTTCCTGCCTTTAATTTGCCAGATTTTTAATTTGAGAGATACACTACAGTAACTGGCCCCTCCAGCCATAAGCCTGCACTACCCAAACACACCCCTGTGACCAATTAACCTACTAACCCCATATATCTTTGGAATGGGGGAGGAAACCAGAATACCCAGAGGAAACCCACACAAACATGAGGAGAACATTCAAACTACTTGTAGACAGTGGTGGATTCAAATTCAGATGGCTTGCGCTATAATAGCATAGTGTTGACTGTTATACTAACTGAATGAAATCTTCAGAAGGGCCAGGTTCATTTACGAACATTACACATAATTCAGTGACCTGCTATTGAGACAGATATTGTGTGAAGGCACAAGTGAAGCACACACACGAACAGAGGTAAATGGCCTATTTCTCAGTTGTGAAGTTGACACTATCCCTGTCCCATTTCTATTACCTCTCTGACTCCACCTCAGTCCAAATTCAATATGCAATAATGGAACTGATTTCACATACACTGAGAAGGGTTCCTGTAACCATCTCTAAGGGACAGGCCATCAGACCCCAGCCAATGTCTCTTGACAGTATAAGAGTAAGACCTAGCGCTAATGGATCAGACTTGTGAAAAATAACTCACCTTGAGCCTTGGGAAAGAGGAGAGGCCTCCTGATACTCTACCCCTTCCCTGTCACAGAGAAAGGCACCTCTGCCTACAGGCAGTGTGGTGAAGTGGGAGGCTTCTCCCACCTCACCTCCATCAGGTGTGTTGGACACAGAGTCGAGGGAGATGAAAACCTCAGCTGATGTGTGTTTCTTCATGCCTGGTAATTCAGTCTCACCTGCTCCTCACAGATTCCACCTTGGGGATGAGCCAACAGCAAGACAGGTTGCCCAGTGACAATGAAATCAAGTTGCAAATAAAATATGAGGAGGATAGCCAGATTATGGTATTTTTCACAAAAGCTTTCATTTTACCGCAATGAACCTCAAAATGGGAAGCTTCACAACAGTTATAAAATGTGAAACATCAGCTGTTGTTTGCCACTCTCAGGATTGTTCTATGTGAAGTTTTCCAGTTGAGAACTACTGACTTTAAAAAAAAATATATTATGGTTTTTATTTCACACTCTCCAAGGGTTTAAGAAAATATTGGCTTGAAAATATTATCTTGGCCAATTTGAAAGACATAGAAATGCTGGAAAGCATTAGCAAAGCAGCAGCATGGAACTTATTTAGAACATTGTTGAGCAATCTCCCATGGCAGAGTTCACAAAAATCTGAAACAAGGATATATCGCTTGGCTGTTAACATCTCTCCTCTTTTGACTCTCTGTGGAAGTGTTTGATCGCTGAAGAGTTTAATTGGAGGCTAAATGTTAGCACCAGTTACTTGGCTCCTTATAAACTCCATAACCCCCCCATCCTAATAAATGTTCTCCACACTCTATCTTATTGATATCTTTCCTATAGTTGGTGACCAAAACTGTGCACAATACTCCAAGTTTTGCCTCACCAATGTCTTATACAACTTTACCATAACATCCCAACTATTGTACTTAGTACTTTGATTTATGAAGGTCAATATGCCTAAAGCTCTCTTAACAATCCTATCCATCTATAACATCACTTTCAGGGAGTTATGCATCTGTATTCCCAGATCCCTTTGTTCTACTGCACTCCTCAGTGCCCTACCACTTACCATGTATGCCCTTTCTTGGTTTGTCCTTCCAAAATGCAACACCTCACACTCGTCTGCATTAAATTCCATCTGCCGTTATCAGGTCCTGATCCCTTTGCAAGCTTTGAAAACCTTCTTTGCTGTCCACAACACCTCCAATCTTAGCGTCATCTGAAAACTTGATAATTGATATGGATGACAAATAATAATGGTCTCAGCACTGATCCCTAAGGCACAGGACTACTCAAAGACTTCTATTCTGAGAAACATTCATCCACTGCTATTCTCTGGCTTCTCCTATCCAGCCATTGTTGAATCCAGTTCACAATTTCACCAAGAATACGTGGTGCCTGATCCTTCCTGGCTAAACTTCCATGTGGGACCTTGTCAAAGGCTTTATTTAAGTCCACGTAGGCAACATCGATAAACTTTCCTTCATCAACTTTCCTGGCAACTCCTCAAATAATTCTTTAAGACTGATTAAACATGACCTACCTTGCACAAAGCCATATTGACTATCCCTAATCCATCCATGGCTATTCAAATAATTGTATATCCTATCTCTTAGAACACCTTCAAATAATTTACCTACTACTAACGTTAGGTTCACCAGCCTATAATTTCTAGGGTTATTTTTGGAGCATTATTTTAAACAACAGAACAACGTGAGCTACCTATCAATTCTCTGGCACCACACCCGTGGCTAAGGAAATTTTAAGTATTTCTGCCAGAGCCCCTCCAATTTCTGATGGAATATCTTGTTTAACCCCAGGGATTTATCCATCCTAATTTGCTTTAAGACATCAAGCACTTCCACTTCTTTAATCTGTATAGGTTCCACAACCTCACTGCTGGTTTACCTTACTTCCTATGATTCTGTGCCCTTTTCCTGAGTGAATACTGATGAAACCAGCATTTACGATCTCACCCATCTCTTTTGGCTCCAAGGGGACCAATTTTGTCCCTTACTATCCTTTTGCTCTTAATATACCTGTAGAAACCCTTAGGATCTTCCTTCATGTTGTCTGCCAAAGCAACCTCATGTTTTAGCTTCCTGATTTCTTGGGGTATTTCTTGCATTTTTTTATACACCTAAAGTCCCTCATTTGCTCCATGTTGCCTACACCCGCTATGCACCTCTCTTCTTTGAACCAGGTCCGCAATATCCCTCGAAAACCAGGGTTCCCTATGCCTCCTAACCATGCCTTTGATCCTGACAGGAACATACAAAGTCTGTACTCTCAAAATTTCATCTTTGACATTCCTCCACTTACCTCACACATCCTTGCCCGAAAAAAAGTTTACCCCAATCCATGCATTCTAGATCCTTTCTCATTTCCTCAAATTTGCCCTTTCTCAAATTTAGAATCTCAAAGCAAGGCCCAGACTTATCATTCTCCATAATTAACTTGAAACTAATGGCATTATGATCACTGGACACAAAGTGTTCCCCTACACGTACTTATGTCACATATCTGTCTCATTCCCTAATAGGATATCCAGTATTACACTCTCTCTAGTTGGTACCTCTATATAGGTTGATTTAGAAAACATTCCTGAACACATTTGTCAAACTCCAAGCCATCTAGCCCTTTCACAGTATGGGAGTCCCAGTCAATATGTGGAAAATTAAAATCTCCTTCTACCACAACCTGAAGCTCTCTGCTATCTCTCTACAGATTTTGTCCACCAATTCTCACTGACTATTGTGTGGTCTATAATACAACGTCATGAGTGTGGTTGTACTTTTCCCATTCCTCAGCTCCACCTATATAGCCTGCAGTGAACTCAAATTCACTGTCTATGTATTGTTCGGATGATTGGCTCCACCCTCACCTACCCCAATATAAACCCTGGTTTTCCCGTGTTACATCAGATTCACCTGAGGACTATTGTATCTACCGGCCATTGATTGTAAGCTATTAAAATCATGTTTGTACTCCTCACTTGTCTCTGAGTGCATTCAGTCGTGTTACAATTTTAATTGCTTAACTTTGAAGCAGGATGGAAGCCCTGTTGAAGCCAGACATGCTCCAGATCAACTCTCTTTCCCCTGAGGCCCTGAAGGAATTTGCCTACTGGCTGGAGTGCTTCCAGTCCTACCTGATGGCCACACAAGACGTCTTCAACTCAGATGGTCTCTGGAGATCAGCACTTCTCTCTCGAGTTGGCCCCAAAGGGTTCGCTGTCATCAGAGACTGTGTTACCATAGAAAGCTTGAAGGCCCACTACATGAGGCCCCAGAATGATGTGCTGGTGAGGCACTGACTCTCTCAACATCGGCAGTGTCTGGGTGGGTCACTGGATGACTATATTCTTGAACTGTGGCCCTAACCAGAAAATGCCATGATGAAGCAGCCATGACCCGGTGAGTGAGGAGAAACAAATCTGGGACACCCTTGTGGCAGGAGTGAGATCAAGATACATGAGGCAGCGATTGCTGGAATTGGGTAAGAAAGGCTTGGCCAGCACCCTGGAGCTGGTGAAAGCACTAGAACAGGCCCAACTGGGAGCTGATGACCTCACAGGCGAAAGCAGCGCCTTTTCAGAGGACCAGGTCATTGGGGTGCCTGTGACCCCACAGCGCCAGTGCTGATCACTGTGGCCATGTGCGACCGGTAATGCTACTTCTGTGGACAGGAACAGCACACTCGTGCCTGATGCCCACAAAGGACTCCATATGCGCTGGATGCGTAAGAGAGGGGACTGAGTGAAGGTCTGCCTGGCTAAAGGTAACCCAAAGAGGGTGACCACGTGTCCAACCCGTAAATCCTCGTTCAACCCGTGCCCGAGTCCCAAAGGACCAGCCTCTGCCTCTCCGTGCTATTCGCTTCCAGTGTCTTCTTGCTGTGCCTTGTGGTGGGACCCACTACCAGAAGTGAAGAATCGTGGATGCCACAGTGGCCATATTTCCACGCCTCAAGGTCGGCACCACCTAGTCCGTCATCGGATCAAGATGGAGGGTTCCCATCTTGCCAATCCTCTTGTCTGCCCATGGGCCAAGAGAAGAGAGTCAACATCAGCATGGGGAGCGACAATGTTTCTGGAGCACTGGCATTGGTCGTCCTGGATTAGCCAATACCTCACCAATTGAATAACACCACGATGGAGGTGAGGGTAAACAGACATTTGACTGATTGCTTGGTAGACACTGGGTCCACTAAGAGCTTTATAAACTCTGCAACGGCTCTGTGGTACAAATTAAGAGTGTACCTGATGGACTATAGTATTTTCCTAGCTTTGTACTTGCACTCTGCGATGATCCAGGGGTATTGAATAATACATCTAACTGTAAAAGGGGGGGGTGGGGGGAAAGTTTTGTAAGTTCAGATTGTATGTACTGAAGCACTTGTGTACTTCTGTGTTGCTGGGCCTGGACTTCCTGTGTCACCTTGAAAGTGTGACCATGGAGTACTCTAGGCCACTCTCTCCAATCATGGTGTGGAACAGAAGGTCCCAAAAGCCGGATGCCACATGCAGTCTCTCCATCCTAAATTTTAATTTACCACCCCCCACCACTGTTTCCAAACCTGTCTCCCGATTGCAAACCAACAGCTACAAAGAGCAGGCAGTACAATGTGGGGGATTGGGAATTTATCGGAGCCGAGATGCAGCGGCTGCTCAAAGAAAATATCATTGAGCCTAGCAACAGCCCATGGAGAGCCCAGGTGGTAGTCATGAAAGGGGAAGAAAAGTCCAGGCTAGTGATTTTGACTATAGCCAAACATTTAATCATTTCACACTCTTGGACGTGTATCCTTTCCCTCAAATTTCAGACTTGGTAAACAAAATTGTGTCGGGTCTATTCAACCATCAACCTGAAAGTGTATACCATCAGTTACCGATCTGTTCCGAGAACTGCCCCTACACAAAATTTGAGGCAGATAGAATGCTCTTATCAGTTCTGGAGGGTCCCTTTTGGTATCACCAATGGGATTTCGGTCTTCCAGAAGCAGATGGACATAATAGTCGATTATTACAGGTTGAAGGCCACATTCCCTTATCTCAACAACATCATTTGTGGATGCTCTCTGGAAGACCATGACGCCAACCTCCAGAGATTTCTCTGCACAGCCAAGGCCCTGAACCTCATTTACAACTCCAGTAAGTGCGTGTTCCAGACTAAACATCTAACAATCCTGGGCTATGTGGTGAATAATGGCATCATTGGCCTTGACCACAATCGAATGTTAGACCTCCTGACCCCAAGGAGTATGAAAGGCTTAAGCAAGTGCCTGGGATTCTTCTCCTACTATACCCAGTGAGTCCCTCACTATGCAGAAAAGGTCCGCCCTCTCTTAAAGTCCACCTCTTTCCCATTGTTGGCCGAAGCCCAGGTAGCTTTCGACTACATTCGGAGCTACATTGCAAAGGCCACCATGCATGTGGTAAACAAGAATGCATCCTTAACCAGGCAGGCAGGCCAGTTGCCTTTTTCTACTGCACCCTACAAGGCCACGAGCTTCGCAACCCATCAGTGGAGAAAGAGACTCAAGCCATTGAAGAGGCCATCAGGCACTGGAGGCATTACCTGGCCAGCAGAAAATTTACATTGCTCTCTGACCTGTGATCAGTGGCATTCATGTTTAATAATCCATAAAGGGGAAAAATAAAAAATGATAAGATTGCTAGGTGGAGGATCGAATTCTTCACCTGTAATGATGACATAGTATACAGGCCAGGTACACTTAATGAACCTCCAGATGCCCTGTCAAGAGGAAGCTGCATCTTTGTACACACCAGCCAGTTGCGGTCACTGCAGATGAGCTTTGCCACCCAGGCATCACCCAAATGGATCATTTCATCAAGGCACCCAACCTGCCCTACTCTGTTGAGGACATCAGGGAGATGACCAGGTCCTGCCAGGTCTGCGCTGAGTGCAATTCGCACTTCTACCACCCCAACAAAATGCACCTGATACAGGCATCCCACCCCTCAAATGACTCAGTGTCGATTTCAAGGGTCCCCTCCCTTCCATCAAAAGAAACATGTACTTTCTCAATGTTATCGAGGAGTATTCACATTTTCCATTTGCCATCCCCTGCCCAGACATGACCTCCACCATGGTCATCACAGCCTTGCACTCTATTTTCACCCCGTATGGGTATCCCAGCTATATCCATAGCAACTAGGGCTCATCATTTATGAGCAAAGAGCTACGCCAGTACCTGTTCATCCTGCGTTGCCTCAAGAATGATGACTAACTACAATCCCTGGGGGAACGGACAAGATGAAAAAGAGAACAAGACAGTATGGAAGGCCATGGAATTGGCTCTCTGGTCCAAAGGCCTTCCAGACTCAAACTGTCAAGAACTCCTATCCATGGTGCTTCACTCCATAAGGTCAACTTGTGAGTCACATTCCCATGCACAATGGCATGTTGACAATTCCTAGTTAGTCTTTGCCTGCCTAAATGAAGGTAGTTCCTGCCTCTCAGAATCCCCTCCAGTAACTTACCTGTAGTGCGCGTCAAAAGAACCAATGACTTGTTGATCCAAACCAAGGCTTTTATTAACTAAAAGACTGAAGCATACCAGAATGACCTGGTCTGGCTAGGAGCAATCCTTTAAGATCTGCCAGTAGGTGTGGCTACACTCTCAGCCAATCACAGTCATCCTACACTACCATCTGTACATATGTACATATACACATTGGTGATAGAATCTGTACTATCACATTACCCATGACTGATGTTGACATCACTGGTCTCACACCTCTTATTAAAAAAGGACACCCTCCTGTCTTAGAGCCACATGGCTAACAATGATGCAAATATTGCTACCAGGACCCAACAGCTCCTTTATAGTCCCCCACAGTGTTGTCAGATGTATATAGTACATAGAGCATAACACAATACAGGCCATTCAGCCCACGACGTGTGCCGACCCATGTAAACCGACTCCACAACAATCTAATGCTGGGACTGATCAGGTCCCAGAGACTGATCTACCTTAAAGCCTGTTAAGAGTCCTTCTTTTGCAATATGATACACCCACAGATGTTGCCTGACCCATTGAGTTCCTCTAGGAATCTTTTGTTCAGTATTCCAGTGTCTGCACGATTTGTGTTTCTCTGCCACTATTCCTCAGCTACCATCACCTCCTCCACAGTCATCACAGATGGGGAAAAAAGTCAGTGAAGAGGTCGCCCATCTGCTGTGTCTCCTCATATAGATGGCCACCTTAACCCCTAAAGGGGCTTATTCTCTAACGAGTTAAGATCCTCTACCTTTTGGCTTGACAATGTTCCCCTGGTAGCACGTTGAGGAGTGTTTGGGTCTATCTGTGAGTTTAATGTTTTCCCAAGGGCACGGATCTAAACACAAGGATTTAATTCTGTTTTCAGGGCCAAGGTAGCTGAAGGCATGGCTATCAGTGATGGAAGCATATAAATGAGGCATGACTGAGTGTTGTCAAGCAGTGGGAAGTGTGTGTGTGTGTGAAAGCAATGAAGTCATGGCAGGATTTGAATGCAACAATGAGAATATTCAATCCAACACATTGTTTCTCAAAAGGCATGGTTAGTGTAGTGCACACATGTTAAACTCTGGCCCGCGGGCCAATATTTGGCCCGCAAGATCATATCAAAAATGTATTAGAGGTGGCCCGCTGGCCGCTGCACCAGTATAACGCATGCACAGTAACCGCTGTGTCCCAGGGTGAGAGAGAGAGAGAAAAATCCTGGTCCTTGAAAAGTAGTGGTGGGTGGTTTTATAAACACGCTATCATGTCCCCCCACCCACCCCCCCACCGCAGCGTACCCTGGCCGGTGTCAGGGGAAGCCAAGGCCGCTTCCCAGCGCCCGGAACCCCAGTGGTACAGCGTTTCTTGGAGCTGCAGATGGAGTTGGGACGCCAGAGGGAAGATTGGGGCTCCCCGCTGGGCGATGGGGGCGCCGGCCGCCCGGCGCCTTCCCACCGGACCAGCGGTGGGTGCCCGGAGTACACGTGGAGAGCGAGGCTGGTCGGGCAGGTAGGGTGGAACCCCCCGCCAATCTCGGGAGTGGCGTGGGCTGAATCGGGATTAGCCGCGCTCACCTGCTCCTCCACCGCTGACCGGGATCCCAGCGCGGTCCTGAGCGCGGAGACTGCCCTGGAAAGGTCCTGGGACACCGGCAAGGAAAGAAAAGGGGGATCCGGGAGAAACACAGCAGGTCAAAGGGGAGTACGAGAGAAACTCAGCAGGTCAAGGGGGAGAGGTCCGGGAGAAACTCAGAAGGTCAAGGGGAGGGGGTCCGGGAGAAACTCAGCAGGTCAAGGGGGGTCCGGGAGAAACTCAGCAGGTCAAGGGAGGTCCGGGAGAAACTCAGCAGGTCAAGGGGGGTCCGGAAGAAACTCAACAGGTCAAAGGGGATCCGGGAGAAACTCAGCAGGTCAAGGGAGGTCCGGGAGAAACTCAGCAGGTCAAGGGGGGTCCGGGAGAAACTCAGCAGGTCAAGGGGGGTCCGGGAGAAACTCAGCAGGTCTAGGGGGGTCCAGGAGAAACTCAGCAGGTCAAGAGGGGTCCGGCAGAAGCTCAGGGGGGGCTTGACCTCGCCAGGACCGTTGCCCACTCCCCATCCCTGCCGCAGGCCAACCCGCGACTCATGGTGACGGGGCCGCTGATCTGCCGAGATGCCCCCTGCAGCGAGAGCCGATGCCCCCGCACTGTCGTTGTCCAACCCGATCGCCCGCAAACCCCGCCCTCCCGCACACAGGCCTGAGTAAGGATTATGAACTTTAATCTCAGGATAAAACGATCTTCCAATAGTTTCATGTCACAGTGATAAATATATTCCTGGTTAAAAATGGTCCTGCATCTGGATACAAGCTCATTAGGCATAAAACTTGAAAAGTGTGTAAATCAAAGGATATCTGTACCAATGGAAAAAGGGCATGGCAAATAACCCTGCTAGAGTTCATGCCCACAATCAGTCACCCATTTGATTGTTTCAGGAATCATGTTATTCTCCCAAATTTTCAATAGCCCTCAGATTTTACTATTCGACAGCACACTAGCAACATTTGACAAATCCTCTATAGAGAAATATTATTTATTGAATATTTTATTTCTCATTTGTTAATGCTTCTGGAAAGAGTTTATCCAAAACTATTATTAAACATTTATTTTAATAAGAAAAAGTTTAACATTACATATGTTGAAAGAAGAGAAAACATGCAGATGTTGTTGAAAATTTTCAATAAATATTTAGTTCGGCCCTCGACTTAGTCCAAGTTTTTAATTTTGGCCCTCCGTGAATTTGAGTTTGACATCCCTGGTGTAGTGGTTTGCTTGATGCTATTACAGAGCTAGTGACCTGGGCTTGTATCCAGCGCTGACTGAAAGGAGTTTGTACGTTCTGTCTGTGACCTGCGTGGGTTTCCTCTAGGTACTCTGGTTTCCTCCCACATTCCAAACACGTAAGGGATGAGAAGATTAATTGGTCATATGAATGTATTTGGGCTGTGCAGCCTCATGGGCTGGAAGGGCCTGTTTCCGTGCTGTTTATCTAAATCTCAAAGTAATGTCGAAGATCTTCATCATTTTTTACCCATCCTTTTGGTTGTTCACCAGCCCATCCCCCATGTCTATCTCTATATATTTCTGTACTTTGGCAAACCT
Source organism: Narcine bancroftii (assembly GCF_036971445.1). Lineage (NCBI taxonomy): Eukaryota > Metazoa > Chordata > Chondrichthyes > Torpediniformes > Narcinidae > Narcine > Narcine bancroftii. The sequence continues at coordinate 256,889,535 of NC_091470.1, forward strand.
GGAGGACTGAGATGGGAAGTTAATTTGGAAGCCATTGCTGAAACAACATAGACTTGGTTTGTTAAAACACTTGCCCTCAAAGTTGATGAGGTGATGATCATGTGTTGGAATGATATGGATGGTCCTTTGGTACTTGTTCGTGATCTTGGTCAGAACAATGACAAGACTGATAAGGTGGGGGTGCCAGAAGTCTCAGCAGTAGGCAGTGTGCAGAAGCTTAATCGGGGAACATGCTGGAGATAGTTATGCCAGCTGCTGTTACAGATGTGTTGCCAACCCTGACCATTAGGTAATTGCACCATTCATGGAAAGAGGCTCGATGTCATCTATCAATCTTGAAAATGGGTCCCAATGCAAAATGTTCACTGATCATCTCTCTCTCTCTCTCTCTCTCTCTCTCTCTCTCTCTCTCCATGGACACTGCCTGACTGGCTGATCCCCTCCAGCTCCTCTTCATTTATCCACGATTGCAACACCTACAGGCTTTGTGTTCCTCCTGAGATTATTACATTTCATATCAGTAGACAAAATTAAAACTCAAAAGTCTGCAGACACCATAGATGATGCAAAAGTACAATGCTGAAGAAACTCAGCATGTAAAACAATGTACTTAGTACATTAAAACACACACAAATGCTGGAGAAACTCAGCAGGTCAAGCAGTGCCTTTATGTAGCAAAGGTGAAGATACATCACTATCTTTAGGGCTTGAGCCCTTCATCAAGGTGTGGGGGAATATGAGAGATGTTTGAACAAAAGGGGGAAGGGGGGAGGGGGTCAGAAACACAGTGGGGAGGAGTGTAGGCTAGGTGGAGAGAGAAAAGAAGTAGAAACTGGAATAACTAGTTAAGGTGGGGGGGGGGGAGGGGGGGAAAGGCAAGCTGATCAGTGGAATGCAGTGAACTCAGTGTTCATACCCTGGGGTTGGTGAGTGCCCAGACAAAAAATGATGGGTTGATCCTCCAATCTGCAGGTGGTCAGGGTGGGGTAGTGTGAAAGGGCATGGACAGATGTGTGGGCTTGAGAGTGTGACTCAGAAGTGAAATGGTTGGCTACGAGGAGGTTGCTTTTATTGCGGACGGAGAGGAGGTGCTGGGCAAAGCAATCTCCTAATCTGCGACCGGTCTTTCTGACGTAGGGAAGGTCACAGAGGGGACACCGGATGCAGTAAATGAGTTATTTGGAGGTACAGATGAAGTGTTGCTTCACCTGAAAGTTCTGTTTTGGGAGGAGGTGGTGTGCAGGTATTAAACTTCCTGCAGACACAGTGGAAGGTGGGAGTGGATAGGTAGAGAAGGAGAAGAAGGTAATAGGTGGATAAGGGAGGGAGAGAGCAGCAGCAAGCAGGGGGCGGAGGGATGGGGCTGGAGAGCTAAAGGAAAGAAGAAAAAAGGAAAGGGAAGGGAGAATGGAGAGTAGGTTTGCAGAAACCAGAGCAGTAGATGTTGAGACCATCTACTTGAAATGTTGGTTATGTTCAATGTTGGAAACCTGCAGTCAGACGAAGCGAGAGGAAACTTCCAGGCAAACCTCAAAGCAAAGCTCGACGATGCAATCTGCCTCACGGACCCGTCCCCTGAAACCCTCTGGGATCAGTTGAAGACTACCATACTGCAATCCACTGAAGAGGTACTGGGCTTCTCCTCCAGGAAAAACAAGGACTGGTTCGACGAAAACAGCCAGGAAATCCAGGAGCTGCTGGCAAAGAAGCGAGCTGCCCACCAGGCTCACCTTACAAAGCCGTCCTGTCCAGAGAAGAAACAAGCCTTCCGTCGCGCATGCAGCCATCTTCAGCGCAAACTCCGGGAGATCCAAAATGAGTGGTGGACTAGCCTCGCCAAGCGAACCCAGCTCAGCGCGGACATTGGCGACTTCAGGGGTTTCTACGAGGCTCTAAAGGCTGTGTACGGCCCCTCACCCCAAGTCCAAAGCCCGCTGCGCAGCTCAGACGGCAAAGTCCTCCTCAGCGACAAGATCTCCATCCTCAACCGATGGTCAGAGCACTTCCAATCTCTTTTCAGTGCCAACCGCTCAGTCCAAGATTCCGCCCTGCTCCAGCTCCCTCAACAGCCCCTAAGGCTAGAGCTGGATGAGGTCCTCACCCAGGATGAGACATATAAGGCAATCGAACAACTGAAAAGTGGCAAAGCAGCAGGTATGGATGGAATCCCCCCAGATGTCTGGAAGGCTGGCGGCAAAACTCTGCATGTCAAACTGCATGAGTTTTTCAAGCTTTGTTGGGACCAAGGAAAACTGCCTCAGGACCTTCGTGATGCCACCATCATCACCCTGTACAAAAACAAAGGCGAGAAATCAGACTGCTCAAACTACAGGGGAATCACGCTGCTCTCCGTTGCAGGCAAAATCTTCGCTAGGATTCTCCTAAATAGAATAATACCTAGTGTCGCCGAGAATATTCTCCCAGAATCACAGTGCGGCTTTCGCGCAAACAGAGGAACTACTGACATGGTCTTTGCCCTCAGACAGCTCCAAGAAAAGTGCAGAGAACAAAACAAAGGACTCTACATCACCTTTGTTGACCTCACCAAAGCCTTCGACACCGTGAGCAGGAAAGGGCTTTGGCAAATACTAGAGCGCATCGGATGCCCCCCAAAGTTCCTCAACATGATTATCCAACTGCACGAAAACCAACAAGGTCGGGTCAGATACAGCAATGAGCTCTCTGAACCCTTCTCCATTAACAATGGCGTGAAGCAAGGCTGTGATCTCGCACCAACCCTCTTTTCAATCTTCTTCAGCATGATGCTGAAACAAGCCATGAAAGACCTCAACAATGAAGACGCTGTTTACATCCGGTAACGCACGGATGGCAGTCTCTTCAATCTGAGGCGCTTGCAAGCTCACACCAAGACACAAGAGAAACTTATCCGTGAACTACTCTTTGCAGACGATGCCGCTTTAGTTGCCCATTCAGAGCCAGCTCTTCAGCGCTTGACGTCCTGTTTTGCAGAAACTGCCAAAAAATTTGGCCTGGAAGTCAGCCTGAAGAAAACTGAGGTCCTCCATCAGCCAGCTCCCTACCATGACTACCAGCCCCCCCACATCTCCATCGGGCAAACAAAACTCAAAACGGTCAACCAGTTTACCTATCTCGGCTGCACCATTTCATCTGATGCAAGGATCAACAACGAGATGGACAACAGACTCGCCAAGGCAAATAGCGCCTTTGGAAGACTACACAAAAGAGTCTGGAAAAACAACCAACTGAAAAACCTCACAAAGATAAGCGTATACAGAGCCGTTGTCATACCCACACTCCTGTTCGGCTCCGAATCATGGGTCCTCTACCGGCATCACCTACGGCTCCTAGAACGCTTCCACCAGCATTGTCTTCGCTCCATCCTCAACATTCATTGGAGCGCTTTCATCCCTAATGTCGAAGTACTCAAGATGGCAGAGGTTGACAGTATCGAGTCCACGCTGCTGAAGATCCAGCTGCGCTGGGTGGGTCACGTCTCCAGAATGGAGGACCATCGCCTTCCCAAGATCGTGTTATATGGCGAGCTCTCCACTGGCCAACGTGACAGAGGTGCACCAAAGAAAAGATACAAGGACTGCCTAAAGAAATCTCTTGGTGCCTGCCACATTGACCACCGCCAGTGGGCTGATATCGCCTCAAACCGTGCATCTTGGCGCCTCACAGTTTGGCGGGCAGCAACCTCCTTTGAAGAAGACCGCAGAGCCCACCTCACTGACAAAAGGCAAAGGAGGAAAATCCCAACACCCAACCCCAACCAACCAATTTTCCCCTGCAACCGCTGCAACCGTGTCTGCCTGTCCCGCATCGGACTTGTCAGCCATCAACAAGCCTGCAGCTGACGTGGACATTTACCCCCTCCATAAATCTTCGTCCGCGAAGCCAAGCCAAAGATAGAGTAGATAGCTTGATGAAAGCCTTGAGCCCTAAACGTTGGTTATGTACCTTTATCTTTGCTATATAAAGGACACTGTTTGACCTGCTGAGTTCCTCTAACATTGTGGTTTTACTTCAACCTCGGTGTCTGCAGACTTTTGTGTTTTACTTGATGCATGACCAGGATTGTTCATTCTCCATAGCCTCAGTTTCCAGACTGAGCCTTCAATTTTCATTGAAAGAGTGAAGCTTTATTGATTACAATACCACCAGTTACATCATTGTTTTACAATATTTTTATCTTGTCCATTTATGGGCATCAGAGTTATCGTAGTGGATTAGCACAATCCTATTACAGTGCCAGATGCTCAGATTTGAATCCTCGACTGTCTGTAAGGAGTTTGCACGTTTTCCCCATGTCTGTGTGTTTCTTCCAGGTTGTCCGGTTTCCTCCCATGTTCCAAAGTAGATTAATTGAGTGTAATTGGGAGGCGCGGGATTGTGGACCGAAAGGGCCAGTTACCATCCTATATTTCTTATCTCTTGGGTGTTCCCAATTAAAGGATTTCATTCAGGTTTCTTACATCTGAAAGGAGGTCATTTAGCCCATTAAATCTGCACACCTTCAAAGAACAATTTAATTGGTCCCCTTTCTCTGTCACTCCTTCGCATCCCTGGAATATCGCCACCTACAAATACTTAACCACATTTGTTCTGAACTGAGGTGTTTGTTCCATGTGCTTCTCCTGTCAGTTGGAGATGGTTGATGGAAGACTAAGGCTGGATCCCTGGGCAGTACTGAGAGTTCTGAGAGCAAGCATGATCTGCTAACATTGTAGACACAGTGAGTTATTAATTTCCTGCTCTGGTGGCTGGGCCATTGTTGGAACCCTTGAATTTGAGTAGTCTGAGGGTCTCCTGGATTGTCAGGTTCGTCACCATCCCTCATCTTTTGGAGAAGCTGGCGACAAGGAGAAGGATGGCTTTGTTCCTCTCACTCAATGTTTCTCAACCTTCCTTCACCCACATATCCCTCCTTCAGTGTTCTTTCACTCACCACAAGCCCCTTCCCAGACCACCAAGATGATTTTTGCTTTGTTTTGATAGGAACAGTTAGGGTTAGGGTTAAAATTTAGAAACCCTGTGAGAATTTTCAGTTTTGCCATCCATTGATTGACTTTGTTTCAGACATTCCTTGTTTATTTTATCAGTAAATACTTGTCTTCACCAAGGGCCACCTACATCAGACCTGGGGCCACCTGTGGTTCACCGACCATAAGTTGAGAAGTACTGCCCCAGCACAGACAACAATGACTTCAAGTCAGTATCAAGTTCAAGTCTATTATCACCCGATTGTACAAGTTCAACCTGATGAAACAGTGTTCTCTGATCCTTGGTGCAAGAACATGCAGACATACAACTAGACATAACATACATATAAATAATACACACGAGGTACATAGATACATATTTAAAAATAAATAAATAATTATTGTGTAATGGCCAACAAAGTATATAAACTCTATCTATCTCTTTGCTCTATCCATTGTTCCACACTCTATTTGCTTTCAAAATAACTCTTGAAATTATAGACCATTGAGCTTGATGTCAGTAGTAGGTAAATTATTGGAAGATGTTCGAACAGATAAAATGTACAAGTATTTGGATAGCCAGGGACTGATTAGGGATAGAATGAAACACCATAGTCTGCAGACACTGTGATGGGAGTTAGAAACACACCGAAATGCTGGAGGAACACAACCAGCTTTTCAGCATCCATATATTACAAAGATAGATTGCAGACGTTTCGGGCCCGAGCCCTCCTTCAAGGAATAAGTCAATAAATTAAGGATAAGTCAACATGCTTTGTGGCGATAGTTCATGTTTCACCAATCTTATAGAGTTTTTAGAGGAGGTTGCCAGGAAAGTGATGTTGTCTTCATGGACTTTAGTAAAGCCTTTGACTACATAGGAGATTAGTCAGGAAGAATCCTTTTGAGTATGTGGAGGCATCCACCCTTCTGAACTTGACTGGTTATGGAGTTCTGCTTTCTCACCCCCACCCCATCTCCCAGTCCCCAAGGATCTAATACCATGCTGTCTTTGCTTCCCTGATATTAGATTAAGTTATGCTGCTGGGAATGATGGGTATCAGGGATCTGTAACCATATCGGGAGTGCTGCCCGCTACCTGTTCATGAAATAAGTGGCTTCATGTCTGAACGCAACAGATCTTTGGTGGCCAGGAAACCAAAGTATGTGTTTAGCATGCTGGTGGTGTTCCAAAGCCAACAACATAGATGGAGGTCATCAACAGTGAGAGAGAAGTAATATTCTTGCTGATAATTTAACATCTTGCCTCTTTCAGTTTACAACAGTGGTTTTGAAACTGCCCCTCTAAGTTCACATTCCACCTTAAGCAATCCTATACCATAGGTTCTCTGTCATTAGTAAGGGATTGCTTAAGTTGGTATGCGAGTGGGAAAAAAGTTTGAAAACCACTGTTTTTATCGTACCTAATTGACTCATTATGTGCATGGTTTCATAACTCCAAAGGAAATGGGCCAATGACATTTTTTCTTAAGCAAAGGATCCAACCTGCAAGGGGGGGGGGGTCTAGAGCAGTGATTCTCAACCTTCCCTTTGCACTCACATACCACCTTAAGCAATCCCTTACACATCACAGAATACCGATGGCATAAGGATTACTTAAGGTGGAATGTGAGTTTAGGGGGGTAGTTTGAAAACCACTGGTTTACTCTTCTGTACCAATGTGTCTCCAAGTGCCAAACACCATCGTCCAACCTGGAGGAAAATGATGCATGGTACACAAGGGTGGCCTATGCTCTTTGTCTGAAAAGTGATATGACTAGCAGTCATCCAGTTTTATGCCACTGCCAACCACCACACCCCCCCCCCCACCCCCACCCCCACCACCACCCCGCAGGTTGGATCTCTTTCTACTGCCAGAAGAAACAGAGCTGAGCTTGGGAACAAATGTTGTGGAAAAGCTCATCAGAGAATTCCACATCCTCCCACTGAAGGGGTGAATGGATCTCTGGAATTCTGGATTTGTATTCTCCAGCATAATGGGCTCTTGACACTGAAGCACTAAATTCATACACCCACCAGTCTTTACACAAGACTTTATTCACACTTTCTACTGAAGATTTGAAAACACAGGACACAAAACAGTTCAGTACTGGAACAGGCCCTTTTCCCCGCATGTCAGTGCTGAACATGATGTCTGAATTAAACTAAATCTCTGTTGCTTGCACCAGATCGATATCCCTACATCTCCTTCATATTCATGGGTCTATCCAAAAGCCTCTTAGGTAGCAGTATTGTTTCTGTTCCAGGCACCCACCACTCTCTGTGTAAAATATTGTCCCCATACATCTCCCTTAAACTTCCTTTCCACCCCCCCCACTCACCATGTTCTCCAGTGTGTGTCACTTTTTCCCTGGGGAAAAGATTCTGACTATCCATACCTAGCAATGCCTCTTGTGATTTAATAACCTCCATCAGGTTTCCTCTTAGCCTCCAACTCTCCAGAGAAAACAACTCAAGGTTGTCCAACCTCTCCTCATAGCTAAACCAAGCAATATCCTGGTAAACCTCATCTACACCTTTTCCAAAGCCTCCACATCCTTCCTTTATTGGGTCGACTAGAATTGTACGCAGTATATCAAGTGCAGGCCTGATCAGTTTTATATCATTGCAATTATTTTTATATTTCCTTATTTGTAAACTCCACGCATGCCATTCACCTTCCTCACCATCCTATCTTCTTTCAGGGAGCTATGGACCTGGGCCGTCTGTACATCAATGTTTTTAAGAATCCTACCATTAAATGATGGGCCAAAATAAGTAAAATCAGTTTGGGTTGTAAAATGCTCTGCCCAAGACCACAAAAGAGTTGTGAACACAACTCCGATCATCATTCAAATCTCCCTCCCTTCCACTGACTGCATCTGTACCCCCTGGTGTCTTAGGAAAGCTCCCAGCATATGACATGACCCATCCCACCCTGGCCATGCACTCCTCTCCTCCTTCCTGTCAGACAGAAGATACAGGGGCTTCAAAAAAAGTTTCTCACTGTTCCAACTATTTGAAGAGCTCCTGAGTGTGTCACTGAATTCTCCCAACAGAGGCAAGCCTCATCAATAGCCAATGTGAATGGTGTTAGGAACACTGCAAAGGGAGGCATGAGGGTCTGGGCCAAGTTCAGCATTGAATCCAATGGGAACAGAAGTAGTGGGGCCACTGGGCACTGCAGGGGGTGGGGGGGGGGGCGGTGTCAAATACTGAACAGGGCTGGGGATGGGACAGGGAATGTGAACAAGACCTTCCACCCTTCTCCCATGTTGGTTATTGTCTCACTGCCATCATAATAACTATTCCTGATGCATCAAATAATTTGTATGCATTTGATGTAAAAAGTCAGTTGACAGGCCATAAATAGTTTTTAAAAATGTTAGAGCATTCCAGAATTCCTGTGTTTAGAGCCCATTAGGTTAGTGGCTGGATAAGTCACATTTGATCTCCTGGCTGAGCTTGTTTTTTTCTGTTTTCATTTCCTGGAATTTGGGACACATTGTTCTCTATTTTTTGGAAGAAATGTCCAGTTCAACAACTTTACTGCTTAACTCTGTCGATTAATGCCTCTGTTGCTCCCTGCCCATGAATGAATGGAAAGTCATCACTTTTTTCTCCCTCCTCTCCCTCCCTCTCCCACTTTGATAATGATCCTCATTTATTTTCATCTCACAAGGAGATGGGAGCAGAGGCCATTTGGTCCCTCAAGCCATATGATAGGCCTTCTCCCTTCTATGCCAGTTCCCTGATCTTTCAATAATTTATCCACCTACTATTCAAATTAGCATATCAGCTTGTGCAACATTATTGCAGTGCCAGGGATCTGGATTTGAATACAGCACTGTAATGAATATGAACGTTTTCCCCATGAACGTTTCTCAGGGTGCTCCGGTTTCCTCCCACCCTCCAAAAACATACAGTGCTGCTAGGTTAATCAGTCAGAATTGGACAGCACGGATTTCAATGGCTAGAATTATTTACCATGTTGTACATAATAAAAAAAAGATTCTTACAACTCCCTCTTTCATCCAAGGTACACTATTCCAAAGATTCACTATCCACTGGAGAAAGAAATTCCATCACAGATTAGGTTTAAAAGACCATCGCCCATCTGGTCATGATATCCCATTGTTTGTAACTCCACATTTAGATTATTTATTTTCTTTTGATTTCTCTGCTGAGGCACATGTCTCTGCACTTCCCCATGCGTCATGCATCCACTTTGAGCTGAGTTGCTCCAGCATTAACCATCAAGCTTGTTAATTTTGAGATCCTGATTGTCAGTCAACCTCTCGTCTGCCTTTTTTTTTCAATGACCATGTCATAGTGTAGCCAAGACGGGGTTCATCTGGTTACTCAAGAAGACAGAGGTCAGTGCTGCAACTGAGCATGCTTTCCTTGCAATTTTCAGATGCGGTGGAGATCCAAGTGATAGCCACGAGTAATGGGAGCAGGAGTCAGCCATCTGGCCCATCGAGCCTGCTCTGTCATTCAATAAGATCATGGCTGATCTGGCTGTCGATTCAGCTCCACCTACTTGACTTCCCTTAATCCCTCTATTATCTAAATCTTCAGACCCCCCCCCCCACCCCCCGCCCCAATATGCTATCTGACTATATCTTATCTTAAATATATTTACTGAAGCAACCTTGAATGGCTTGTTGGGTAGAGAATTCCACAGATTCACTACTCTAGAAAAAGCAGTTCCTCCTCATCCCTGTCCTAAATCTAATCTCCTGAATCTTGAGGCTATGTCCCTGAGTTCTAATCTCAGTTGCCAGTGCAAATAACTTCCCTGCCTCTATCTAATCTACACCTTTCATGTTTTTTAATGTTTCTGTCAAACTCCCCCCTTCGTTATTCTAAATTCCTATGGGTTTCCAGGGCTGTTCTGCCATCTGGAACATTTGGTATTGAAGTGATGACCTGTCAATCTCCCGTGGGAATTCAACACCATTGTCTCAACTGCAGTCGACATCCCTTCACAGGACAGACAATGAGAATCTCTACACAGTATTCAACAAGCATGCAACATGTCCTGATGCTTTCTCAGTCATAGTGATTTCAACCAGGCCACATTAAAGAAGGTCCTTCCAAACTAGTACCAGAACATATCCTACATCAGGGGTATCAGACACTCCTGACCAGGTATATAACACTCTCAAACACTCGACCACTGCTGCACCAGAGGTTTGAACACTCTCAAACACTGCTACATCAATGGATCAAACACTCTTGATCACTTCTAAACCAAGGGATCAAACACCCTCCATCATTGCAACACCACAATCAAGGATGTCGACTGCTCCATCCCATGCCCACACTTTGGAAAGTCAGTCTCTTTGGCCTTGGCACCTACTTCTTGCCGACAGAAAGTAAAGAGCAAGGAGCCAGCAGTGAAGATTGTATGGAGATGGTCAGAGTGGGGCAAAAATTGCCACAGTGTTCACCAATATCAGGTGTGTTCCTGAGACCTATCCAGGTGTCTCCTAACCAGAAGCCACGGATGAACTATGAGATCCATAAACTGTCCAGAGATTCACAAACATACAGAGAGACCAAGTACCATTTTTGCAAGGCCATTACCAGCACAAAGAGACAATTCTGGACGAAGCTGGAGCTCTGACAGATCCTTGACAGTTGTGGCAGGGCTCATCCATTGAGTAGAAAGAAACAAGGCAGTATTACCAACTGTGATGCATCTCTCCTGGATGAGCTTAATGCTGTATATGCTCACTTTGAAAGGGAGAACAATGATGAACCTTCATGAGCCCCAACAGATATTGATGACTCTGTCCCCCCAGTCTCTAAGGCTGATGAGAACAGAACCTTCAAGAGGGTGAATTTTTGGAAAGCATCCAGCCCAGAGGCTATACCTATCTGGGTCCTTAAAACATGTGCAGACCAACTGATTGGATTTTAGTGGTAATTTTCAACCTCTCACTACAGAGGTCAGAGGTCTCCACCTGCATCATCCTGGTGCCCAAGAAGAGTACAATGACCTGCCTCAATAACTATCGACAAGCAGACGTTGGTCGTGATGAAATGATTGAGAGATTGGTTGTGGAGCAGATCAACTCATGTCTCAGGAAGGACATAAACCCACCTAACATCCTCAAAGAACTCCATCTCTCTGCAACTGGATCCTCGACTTCCTTATTGACGGACCACAATTGATAGGCCTTTTTACACAGAAAACCCACTTGTTTAGTGTGTGAATGACTGGTCTTCAAAGGCAGATCATGTCATTCACACTGAACCAAGAAATGCCGGGATAATAAGCAAGCCGGCATCCCGGAGCAAAAGGAGGCAACACCTATGGTAATATAGGGGTTTTTATGCACAAAAGCCTCATTATTGCCTGCTCGTTTTTTTTTAAAAAGGCAAATTTATCTTTTATTCAGAGGATGGAAAAGGCAGATAGCGCTGTCCTTTTATGTAGCCCAGAGCAGCACGTTGACGTGCCAGGGCAAAAGAGGCAGGATGTGTAGCACAGCAGTGGCCACCCTGCGACAGCCCTGCCATCCTGCTGCCTGACAGCCCCCCACGTTGCTGCCTGACAGTTCCCCCTGCCCCGCTGGCTGACAGCTCCAGCACCTCTCTCTCTTCCAGTTTCATAACCCTCCCTCTCCATTCACCTCCCTCCCCACTCCTTTCCTCTCTCTTCCATTCCCCTTCCTCTTGCCTCTTCTACCCCTATCAGCCCCACCCCAAGCCGATCGCTCTGCTCCATCATGACAGCCCCATCACCCCGCTGCGCAGTTCACGGAACCTGCAAGCCCCATCCACCCACTGTTGAACAAAGCGGTGCCATCACCAGGAGCCTGTAGAGTCCCAGCCATTTTGTTCAAGGTCCAAGGGACAGTGAGAGGGAATGGATGGCATGAGGGAGTGGGCGGCATGAGGAGCATGGTGAAGTGAGAGAACGGGGCAATGGGGCTGTCAGCGCAACATCAATTGTCTTACCTTCATGTTTGGAGCTGATTTCAGTGGCAATCCTTTTATGCAGGAGGTGAAGCTTCTTAAAGGTAGAGGAAACCTGTCTTTACAGATCACTAATTTTCACTACAAAAGGGCCTTTAAAGGGGATAATGTGAATTAGTGACATCATCTCCTCCTTGATGACTAAGGACATAGGGGCATCCCAAGGATGTGTGCTTAGAGCCTTGGTCTATTCTTTGTACACCCATGACTGTTCAGCTCCAACCTGATGTACAAATTCACTGATCACAATGCCATTACTGGCTGAATAACTGGAAATGATGAGTTAGAACTTGGTTGAGTGGTGCTAGAACAACATCTTTTTCTCAACACCACCAAGGCCAAGTAGCTGATTAATTTTGGGATGGAGAAACTGAGAAACAGAGGTGGAGAGGTTCAGAACCATCAAGATTCTGCGTCCATATTTCAGAAGACCTCTCCAGGAGCCAGCAGATTGCAGCAACCTTAAAGAAGTATGCCAACTCCTCTACCTTTTGACGTCTATGGAGAATTGGCATGACGCTGAATACTTCTACAGGTGCACTGTGGAAATACACTGACTGATTGCATCACAGCCTGGTTTAGGAATTCGAGTGCCCAGGATGCAAAAGGCTGCAGAAGGTATCAAACATAACCTGGATAATTACCGGTTCTGACTTCCCATCCATTGATGATATCTATGTGAGGCCTGGCCTCAAAGTAGGCAGCCAACATCATAAAGAACCCCATCACTCTGGTCACAACCTCTTCCCACTGCTCCCTGCTGAAGTCCGAAGAACAGCATCTCCATGACTACCAGATTCTTGAGCCTCATTAGGGACTGCTCTGACACCACAAAAGGACCCTCTGCATCATTGCACATCACATTTTTGCACTCAGATCACTGAACATTTACTAACGTATTTTTGTATTGTCTCTTTTTATTTCCATTAAATCTACTATTGTAGTTTTTTTTTGCAGCTGAAGCAAGTAAGAATTTTGGTGCATATGTACATTGTACAATGCATATGACAATAAACTGATTTTTTTCATTATAGCCTCAAGCAACTCCTCCAAGACTAACCCCTCATCTCTGGAATCAGCCTGGTGAACCTCCTCTGTACCACATCCAAAGCCAGTATATCTTTCCTCAAGTAAAGAGACCAGAAAGGCATGCAGTACTCCAGGTGCAGCCTCATCAGTACCTTGTACAGTCGCAGCAGAACCTCCTTGTCCTTAAATTCAACCTCTCTAGCAATGAAGGCCAACATCCCATTGCTTTCTTGATAACCTGTTGCACCTGCAAACCAATCTTTGGTGATACCTGCACAAGTACTCCCAAGTCCCTCTGCACATATGTTGGAATCTTTCACCAGTTAAATAATAATTCTGTTTGTCTCTTTTTCCTTACAAATTGGATGACATTATATTTACCAACATTATACTCCATCTGCCAGACCTCAGCCCACTCAACTTATCTATAGCTCTCTTCAGACACTTCATATTTTCTGCACAATTTACTTTTCCACTCAATTTACTGACAGTAAACTTAGATACCCTAGATTTGTTCCCTTCTTCCAAATCGTGAATGTACAATGTGAACAGTATTTGGCCCAACACCAACCCCTGTGACACTCCACTCACCACCGATTGGCAACCAGAGAAACACCCATTTATCCCAACTCTCCACCAATCTTCTGTCCATACTAATACATGACCCCAACTCCATGCATCCTTATCTTATAGATAAGTGTTTTATGCAGCACCTTATTCAATGCCTTCTGGAAATCCATGTGTTCTGCACCCATCTGTTCCCCTCTAGCCACTGCATTCATTATATTCTCAAAGAATATAATGAATAAAGTGAATAAAGTGAATTTGTCAAAGATCATCTGCCCTTCATGCTATGTCTGTCTAATGGACCTTTTTATATCCAGATGTCTCGCTTTTTATTCTTTAATAATATTTTCAAGCACTTTCCTGACTACAGATGTTAAACTAATTGGCCCATAGTTACCTGCCTTTTGCCTAGATCCTTTTTTTTAAACAGTGGCATGAAATTCACCTTCTTCCAATCTGCTGGGATCTACACAGAGTCCAAAGATTTTTGGTAACTCTCCAGTGACCTGTCCTGGTCCACCCATGTTGATGTGACATCTGAGAAGGTATATTGATGCCTCTACTTCTTTAGAAGCATAAAGAAATTCATCATATTACCCTTAATAACTTCTACAGATGCACCATTGAAAGCATCCTGTCAGGATTCATCACTGTGTGGGAGGGAAATTGCAATGCCCAAGACCACAAGAAACTGCAGAGAGCTGTGAACATAACTCCGACATTACAAACAATCCCCTCCCCTCCATTGATCCCACCTATAATTCTCGCTGCCTTGGAAAAGCAGCCAACACATTAAAAGACTAATTCCACCCCACCCACTCTCTCTTCATCCCCTCTCAGGAAGAAAGTTCATGAGTGCCACATCATGCACCACCAGATTCAAGCAAATTTTCTTTCCTACCGTTATCGGGCTCCTGAATGAAACTCGCATTTCTCAAATAATATTGCCTCTGTTCTATAAATCTGTGCTGTTCCTGCTGCACTATGCATGGGTTGACTAGATTAACTGCTCACAAAATGAACTTTTGAACCTCAGCACATGAGACAATAAACTGGAAGTTGACTTGATTTATATAACTGGACCAATGAAGGTGTTCCACACAAAACATCTGATGGACTGTGCATGACAACTCTAGCTGCTGTTTCTGGAGCTCTGGCATGCCATGGGCTGACAATGTGTCAGGGTGGCAATCAGGTATGATGGTGAAACCAAACACTTGTCCTTGGCACTCGGGTGTAATGTTTGCATTTTCATGACCCTAGCAAAGGAGCCAACCCTATGTCAGAGCTTCCTTGTTGGAAGCTCGCTGATAAACAATTGGTGCAAAAGTAGGAGACACGTGAGAGACTGCAGACGCTGGACTCTGCTGGAGAAATTCAGCTTCGTTCTTGGTCGGAACCCTTCCATGGGTCTTGAAGGGTTCTACCCCAAATCGTTGACCATCTTCTCTCTCCCACTGAAGCTACTTGACATGCTGAGCTCCCTAGCATATCAATGAGATTGAAAGAGTGCAGAGAACATTTGCCAGGGATGTTAAGGAACTTAAGGAAACTTTTCACAGGGAACAGTTCAACAGGTTAGGACTCATATGTGTTATATAGTTTTATGAGTTATCCAATTTTTCATCTATCGGTAATGTTATGCATACCGTCATTGTTTGTACATGCTTTATCAAAATCAATAAAAATATTTAAAAAGAATTTATTCCCTGGAGTGTCAGAGTATGATGGAAGATTTGGTAGAGGTATACAATATTATGAGGAATACAGATAGAATAAATGCAAGCAGGCTTTTTACACTGAGGTTGCGTGAGACAAGAAATGGAGTTAATCAAGAAAGTCTGCAGATGCTGTGATTGTAGTTGACACAAAAATGCTGGAAAAACGCAACAAGTCCTGCACCGTTTTTTCAGGCCTGAGCCATTCCTCAAGGTATGAGCAAAAAGCAGACAGGAGCCTGTATAAAATGGTGGGGGGAGGGAGGGGCAGGAGGAAGAGCACAGGGCCACAGACAAGTAATCATAGGTGGATAAGGGTGGGAGGGCAAAATAGAAAAATTCTGGGAGGGGATAGCTCTCCGAATGGACAGGGAAAGGGTGGAGTGTGTTATGTCTCTGTGTTACTTGGGAGGCTTTTTAAATAACTTAGAGATACAAGATTCAAGAAGAGATTTTACTTACTGATGTCTTCCACCCTTTCAGGAAACTGTTCACACACTCACATATACATATACATATGCCCCACAAGTGGAGCACTACAGTTACTACAGTGAGAAGGGTATATTCTTAACATGGTTACAAAATAGTTCACATTATCCTGACTATATAACAGGGAGCTGTAGGAAATGAGATAGAGGGACAGGGAAAACAGGGAGACAGGCCCCATGCTCTGTTAAACCAAGGCCACCTGTAAATTGGAGAAGCAACACCTAATATTCTGTCTGAGCACTCTCCAACATTCATATTGTCGACTCTGATTTGTTGTAGGCCACTCCCCCATCTCCCTATCTTGCCCAACCTTCTGTTTCTTGTCCTCCAGTTCTCCACTCTGTTCCCTCTCCATTCAGAGAGCTTTGCCCTCCCCATCACCTCAGTATTTTTCTCTTGTGCCCTCCCACCCATATCCACCTATGACCTCTTGCCCATGGGCCTGCGCTTCTCTTCCTGCACTTTCCCCCAAAATTTTATACAGGCTCCTGGCTACTTTTTTTGCTCATACCTTGATGAAGGGCTCAGTCTCAAAACGTTGGTTATGTATCTTTATTTTTGCTACATAAAGAATGCTGTGAGACTTGTTGCATTTTTCCTGCATTTTTGTATAAAATAGAGGACATGGATTAAGGGTGAAAGATGAGATAAAGGGAACTGGAGGGGAAAACTTCTTCACACAGAGAGTGGTGAGTGTGGAATGAGCTGGCAGCTGAAGTAATGAATGTGGACTTAATTTTGACATTTAAGAAAAATTTGAATAGGTTATGAATGGAAGGGGCATGGAGGGCTATGGTGCAGGTCAATGGAACTAGGCAGAATAATGTTCAGAATGGACTAAATAGGTTGAAGGGCATGTTCCTGTGCTGTAGTGCTTGGTGGTTCTATGCTTGTGACTTTCAACACAAGGGCCAGCAGGAACCCACTTGGCCCTTCATATGAAGATACCATTCAAAGTGATCTTGGCTGATCTGTCCCCAGCTCCCAACTCCTTTATGCCAGCTCCATAATTTCCAGATCTAGCAAAAGAATTATCCACCTCTTTAAATATCTCCAATAACTTGGCCTCCATAAGACTGCAGGGAAGAAAATACTGGTGATTGACCATCCTCAGTTCTGCAAACCTCAGTTCTAAATAAGTATTTCCTTCTAGAAATGCCCCTCTTTTCAAACTCTACAATGACTGGAACATCACAGCATTTACTGTATCAAGCCCCCTGAGAATCATGCACATTTCAATAAGATCATTTCTTTTTACTGAACAAAAATATAAACCTTATTACTAGTGACGGGACCATCCTCTTTATCCAGAAATCAGCCTTGGTAATTTATTTTTGATTGACTTTTGTGTTGGTACATTATTTTTTCTTGAATACGGAAATCAAATTGTGCAAACTGCTCCAAGTGTGACCTCACCAATACCCTATACAAATGGAATAAAATTTCCCTATTTCTGAACTCCGTCAAAAAGATGCATTTTCCTTCCCAGAGACTTGTCCACCTGTCTGTTTATTGCGCACAAGAACACCTGGATCCTTTTGTCCTCACTGCTATCTCTCGCCACTTGGATAAAAATTTGCATTTATATTCCTCTCTGGTGAGATTTTAAACTACATTCCCATTTTAAACTATATTTCTGACATTTTAGTTTCCTCACTCAACACATAATTGCAGAGTTCCAAGTAACCCCATCATTACATGTTCTCCACCTCTTCTAATGTCTTTCAAGATTGCCACTTACACTGTCCTCTCTGTAGTGATAGAGTGCTACCACCAGGAGGAGTCAGAGACTGATTGTGTGGCATCTGGGGAATTTTGCATCTTAGGAAAGCTGTTGTATGTTGAGTAGATTCAAGATAGATACCCCCACATGAGGACTGGTCTGTGTGGGTTCTGTCTTAGTGCTGTTTGCTTTAGTTAATGAATCTAGTTGTTTAAAAAGAACCCAAGTTTCATTATTGTAATAAAGAGGACATTACATGGTACCAGGAGTGGATGAAACAGTTGAGTGGAAGAAATGCCAGGACAGTGCTGCTGTGCACAGGACTGAAAGAAACACCATAGAGTGCCTAGTGAGTAACAGTCGATATCAGCAGAGAAAATATGGAGAGTTTAAAAACTCCTGATGCTGTAAAATGGACTGGAAATGTTGACCACAAGTGGAGGAATTTTAAACAAATGTTCATGCTATACCTGTAAGCCATTGGAATTGATAGCTAACCTGATTCATGAAAGATGGAATGCTACTTACTGTGGTGGGACACAAAGCTCTAGAGGTTTTCAACACATTTGTTTTTGCCAAGGCAGAAGACGAGGGCAAGTTTGACAAGGTTATTGAGATGTTTGATGAACACTTAAAGAAAAATGAAATGTTCAAGAAGTATGTGTTTTGCTCGTGCACACAGCTGCAGGGAGAGATCTTCGATACTTTTTTTTAACAGACTTAATTGCAAGAACATGCAATTTTGGATCGCTGCAAGATTGAATGATCTGTGATCAAATTATGTTTGGAATTAATGATAAGAAAGTGAGAGAGAGAGTGGTTGCTGCAAGAGACAGAGTTTAACTTAGCTGGAGCTGTGAAGTTATTCCACGCTGGTGAAATAGCTCTGCAGGATGCAAAAAAGTTCAAAGATAGTGTAAAGCTAGTGGAAATGAAGGCATAGTCATAGTCACAGTGTCTGGACACACACATAAACAAAAAATGAAATATAGGAAACAACAAAAGGATGGACAGACATTCAATTGTAAATGATATGGCATTAAACATGCTCCAAAGCAATGCCCGACCTCTGGGAAAGATTGTAACAAGCTCAAAGGGCAGAGTAATGTTTTTCCAAAGAGAAACAAGACAGAAATAAAAGTGTACACACTGTAGAAGAAACTGCTCTCATTGATACACTTTTTGTGGGAATGGTAGTGCCCGAAGTGAACAGTGCCAATCAGGATAAGTGAACAATGTCATTGCATACAAATGGAACAAATATTCCTTTCAAGCTGGACACGGGTAAATGTCAATTTGATCTGTGAGCATGACATCGGCAATGTAGATAAAGTCATGCATCCACGCAAATCCTATACTACTCAAAGCCTATGATGGACAGACTGTCGACATAAAAGGTACATGTAAACTCAAGGTGAAGGTTAAAGATAAAGACCACTACTTCAGGTTCACAGTTGTCCCAGATGGGCATGAATCACTGCTGGGCGACAAAGCATGTGAAAATGTAAGCCTAGTCAAGACAGTATACCACATTAAGAGTGATAATGCACAGAACAGTGTAGAGGAAATACTGGATAAATTTCCAGATATCTTCAAGGGGTTTGGAGTTCTACCATTCACCTATAAGATACAGTTAAAGGAGGATGCACAGCCAGAAGTGCATCCCCTGAGGTAGTTTCCAGCGCCACTAAATGAAAAGCTCAAGTAGGAACTCAACTGAATGATGGTATTAGGGGTAATAAAGAAAGTGGAGGAGCCCACAGAATGGGTGAATTCAATATTGTAAAGAAGAACGGTGATGTAAACATGTGCATGGGCCCAAAAGAGTTGAATACCAATATAAAGAGAGATGAAATTACATGAGGTGGCCGGTGCAAAGTTTTTCACTAAATTGGATGCTTCCCAGGGCTTCTGGCAAATAAATAGTACAAAATATTGTACATTTAATACACTGTTTGGCTGATACTCCTGTCTGAAGATGCCTTTTGGAATTTCCTCAGCTCCAGCATTGTTCCACAGGACAGAGGAGCACATCATAGATGCCATAAATGGGGTACATGTGTACATGGATGACAAGATGCGGATCCACACAGGAACAACACATCGAAGTGTTACAACACATCCAGAAGTATGGATTAAAGCTAAACAGAGAAAAATGTCCGTTTGTTGTGAAAGAAATCACCTTACTAGGAGATAAACTGTCAAAGGTAGGTGTAGAGCCAGACAAGTGCAAGGTGAAAGCAATTTTAGAGATGCCCAGACCCACTGACGAAAAAAGGCATATTGAGAGTACTGATCAATTTCAGTGGTAAATTAATTCCAAACCTGTCTTCCAAAACAATATACCTAAGAAAATTGTTACAAAACAAATGTGAATTGAAATGGACAACCAACCATGAGGAAGAATGGGGATGACTGAAGATCATTCTAACTATGGAATCAGTCCTTTGATGTTCTTTGACGCATCCAGAAAGACAAAAATATCTACGAGCGCTTCAGAGATGGAATAGGTATTGTACTACTGCAGGCTGTCAGAGAAGATTGGAGGTTAGTAGCATACGCATCAAGCATGATGACAATATCTGAATATTGATATGCACATATCGAGAAAGAGTATCTAGGTCTGGTCTATTGACTTGAGAAATTCCACAGCTATGTATATGGTCATTAATAGCAATAATCAAGAAAACATCTCAGTGAAATGTCACTGAAATCCAAAGACTGATGATGAAGCTACAATGACATGAATATGAATTGGTACACACACCAGGGAAACTTATTGTGTTAGCTGATGTGTTATCCAGGAGAACAATGCAGAGTGAAGCACACAATGAGAGTTCCACCGAAACAGATGCGAATCTCCACGTGAACTTGATCACTGAATCTCTTCCCAAATCTGACATGAAATCCAAGCAGATTGTAGCTGAAACGGTCATGAGAATCTGAATGAAGGATGGTCTAGAGGTGAATGTCAGCCATACTACAACTTTAGAGCTGCAGTGAGTCTTGTTAATGGGCTTTTACTCAGACAGAGCAGAGTTATCACTCCTGAATCAGTGTAATGAGTGATGCTGAAAAGGTTGCATGAGGGGCACCTTGGAATGGAAAAATGCAAAAGGAGGGCTAGAACTGCTGTTTATTGGCCAGGAATAAATGCTGACATTGACCGGATGGTTTCAAACTGTGAGACCCATTTGAAACATCACTCAAAGCAGACAAAGGAACCCATGATAATAACTGCCGTATTAGCAGAGGTTAGGCAGAAAGTTGGAACTGATCTGTTCCACGTGGATGGAAAGAATTACTTGCTGGTTATTGATTATCTATCAAAATATCCAGAGATTGCGCTGCTTCCTAACATGTCTGCTGCTATGTGATCAAATATATGAAATCGATCTTTGCAAGACATGGGATTCCTCAATTGTCTACAGTGACAATGGATTATGCTACAGTGTAGAGAATTCCAGACACTGCAGAAGAGAATGATTTCTGACGTAACTTCAAATCCTCTGCATCCACAGTCAAATGGCAAAGCAGAAAGGAGTTCACATAGATAAACAGCTGCTCAAGAAAGTCCTAGACAGTGGCTCAGATCCGTATCTAGCTCTATTGCGTTACAGAGCTTTGTCACTTGAACATAACATGTCATCCGCTGAGCTTCTGATGGAACATAGACTATGCATCACATTTCCCTACTCTGCAGATCCAAACAAGAAGAGAGATATCAAAGATGTCAAATGGAAACAATGGAGACAAAAAGCAAACTACGACAAGTCAGCAAGAAGCTTTGGGGCACTGGGACAAAACAACACAGTGAGACCCAGAGATTTCAACACTTGGGACAAAAAGGCTGCTGGTCTGGAGGAAGTAAATGCAAACCCCTACACTGTCAGAACAGAGGATGGTCAAATACTGAGAAGGAATCGAAAGAGCCTGCTGAAAATGCAAGAGACACTGCAGGAACGGACAAATGCAGAGGATTCACCCTGCACAGGAACAGAGGAAACACCACCTATGCTAGACAATAGTGGACCAACAGACCCAACACAAGTACCTGCAGAGCCGACACAAACACGTTAAGAGATCCACACGTGTTATCAAAGCAACTGATGGACTGAATCACTAAGAGAAAAAGAACTGCACACTTAAAAGTTTGTGCTGCTGATGTTCGTGTTGAACTATAAATTGAAAAAATACTGTATTAATGTGTCATGTTAGATTAAACATCTCAAGGAAAGGGGATGTAGTTATAGAGTGCTACCACCAGGAGGAGCCAGAGACAGAGTGTGTGGCATCTTGGGAATGTTGCCTCTTGGGAATGCTTCTGCATCTTGGATAGATTCAAGATGGATGCCTCCACATGAGAACTGCCTGTGTGTGCTCTGTCTTAGTGCTGTGGCTTTAGTTAATAAATCTAGTTGTTCAAAAATAACCCAAGTTTCATGATTGTGATAAAAGAAACATCACACTCTCCTCTAGATCATTAGTACAAATCATAAATAATCGAAGGCTAAGAACTCGTCCTCGGGACATTCCACCTATTATATCCTTCCAACCTAGGAAAGAAGGGGACATCTTTTATCGTGACAAAGAAGAGAAGGAGACTCCTTTTTTGTACAATCAAGAAATTGAGCAGGTTCTAGAAGAATCCTAGTGTCTGTAGATTGAGCCATTGTACAGGTGCACTTCTACGATCTGCGAAGCTCACCCAGCTTGCTCTATGCCGACATTCCACTTTACACTCCTGTTGGCAGCACCAGATATTAACTTGTGGGAACTGCACCTATTGTTGGCTCTGGTCAGAGAGCCTTAATTACAGAAGTCCCTCTGGAATGTGAACACAAGAGGTTTGATTTTCCATGTGGGTTCTCCCTCTGACCCAGAGTCATTTTGGTGGATGAAAGTGTTAAACCTGCATCCCAAATTTATGTGAGCATTCTGGTGTTCAATGGAGATTCACTTCATTAATCCAACCTAACTCTTTAAATTTAAATGTTAATTTTTGAGATACACCACGGTAACGGATCTTCCAGTCCATGAGCCCATGCTACCCAAATAATGACTAACCCAGTATGCCTTTGGAAAGTGAGACGAAGCTGGAGCACCAAAGGAAATCCATGCAGACACAGGGAGAAGATACAAAGAGGCAATGATGGACTCGAACCCGAGTCCACAGCATTGTATTAACAACTACGCTAATCCTCCCACCCACAGATTTTTCCCCTGGAAAACAAATTTTACTTTCAATAAAATTAGGTACAGAAGAAAACTTGTAGACTTTTTATATCCTTTGTGTCATATCCATACATTGCTTTACTGCACATTGTTATCCTTCATTCTCTAATTTGATACATGACACCATTGCCACTCCTGTGGCCTCTTGTAGTTCTCCCCCATCTGTTGTTTGAGGGCTCTCCATCCAACTTAACCCCTCAATGTCTGGTAGAGGAAACACGGTTTACACTGTGTTCCTTCGCCACAAAGCCCTCACTTTGGCTGCACCAAGCCTCAGTTCAACCCTCAGCACATCCTCCTGCAGCCTGGAATGTACCCGGCTGCAGGATTACCACTGACATATTGATGACCTGGAAGGTCAACAAGTTTCGGGCAGATAAAAGGGTGTCTTTCACGGAGCTGATGGTCTTCCCAGGAACAGCCGTAAATCAGAGAGTCTTCTGTCATGCTGATTCTGAGGATGAACCGTGACAAGGATTCTTAAATCCTTCTTTGCACACTTAGCAAATCCACAGTCTGTAAGGAGGTGAGTGACTGTCTCCACTCCACCACAGAAATCTCAAGGCCAACATGCATAGTGGGTGACATTTTTGTTGTGCAGGAAGGATCTGACTGACAGGGGTCTTCTCATGGCCAGCCCTGCCGAGTTCTGTGGCGTGTTAGTGAGCACTGACAATGAGACATTCAACCAGAAGGCGTGGACTATCTGTCCAGGGAACCACCCCACAGTATCCATCAAGTCCTTATCTTTCAGTATCTGCAGGAAGTTCCATTCTGATCACTGCCTGATGGACTTGTGGCCAAAAGTGCTTGTCAGGAAAACTGGTGTGGCAGTGACCAGTTCTTTGGTGCAATAATGGGGCCAGTCCTGTCCTTCACTACTCTCAGATGCCTTTTTCTTGCTCTTGCACTCTTTGATCCCTCAAATGTGAGGGTAACCTGCTTCCACTCCATTTCTGAGGGGGGGGATTGGGGGAAATGACCACTGCGTACTAGCTTCCATATGGTCTTAACAGAGTGAGGGTACCTGAGGGCTAGAGATGCAGTATTCTTAGAGTCATAAAAATCCACTCAAAGACTGCCCCTGGTCCATTTTGGGGATACATCCCTATATCTAAGAAATAAAGTGCTGGAAAAATGGGTGGGGATGCATTAGGAAATGGAGGGAGCTGCTGCCTCACAGCTCCAGAGTCTCGGGTTTGAATCCTACTTCTAGCCCTGTCTTTGTGGAATTTTATGCGCACTCCCTGTGATCGTGTGGGTTCCTCCCAGGTGCTTGGTATCCATCTCACACTCCAAAGACATGCGAGTCGATGAGCTAATTGTCTACTGTTAATTGGCCTTAGTATCTGAGTCAGTGGTAGAATATGGGAGGGTTGGGTGGTGACAGGAATGTAAAGCAGATAGGTTTCAAGGAGAATTAATATGGAATGGGATTTTCTGTGGGCTGGTATAGACTGAATGCCCTCCTAGGTCATTAGAAAAAATGTAACAGGAGTTTTGTGCAAACTTTGGCTAAGATAATGACCATAAAGGGCAAAACCAACAACAAAGGAAATCGAGTGAACTTTTTATCAGACAAGAGGGAGCGTTAAAGACCAAAGAGTTCCCTTAAAAGCTGTTGGGCAAAAACATCAGGGGGACAGGGAGAATGACAGATGTGCAAAATTAATTCTTCACGTCCATTTTCAGATGAAGACCATTGACAATTTCTGGGCCCAGTCGAACTAAAATTGGAAATGCTTAACATATGTTTGGCATGTGTGGCTGAGCAAGTCAATGCTGTAATGTGGACAGATCTTGAGGCTGCCAGAGAATACAAGGAAATGAGTGAGGAAACAAGCAAGAACCTGGTTAATGTTTCCGAGAACTTTGTAAATTCGTAGATTGTCCTTAAGATCTGTAAAAATTGCTCAATTAATCCCAATACTTAAAACACAAGGGAGGTAGGCATTGGGGACTGATAGACCAATTAGTACGGCACTGGGAAACAATCTCAAGTCACTAATGGGATTCTCCATACATGCTTAAATGAACATGAAAGGAAGATTCCTGTTTCAGAAATAATCACAAGTCATGAATCCCCTTAACTTATTTGAGCAGCTGCCACATTATTGGATGGAACTTTTCAATAGACACAACATCTGGAGAATACCGGAAAAAAAACTACAGTGGTGGCAATCACGAACAAAAGCAGAAAACGTGGAAATTAGCAGCAGAACCAACAATATCTGTGAAGATAGTCTACCCTTTAGGCTGCAGGCTCCTGTGTCAGACAAAACATGCTTCAAATTTCTGATGATGTTTTGCATTTAAACCTTTTAAGAAGATAGAGGCACCTGGTATTAATGGCAGAAAGTCAGCAAACTCCCCCTGGGAACAAGGATCGGAAGTGAGTGGATAGTGGCTTCAGGGATATCCCACCCGTTGTTTCAGTGAATGGTGGAGGGGGAAGTGCGGCTGGTGGTATTTTTAGATTTTGTCATTACACCAATGAAAATTGTCATACACAATGGACAGTGCAAATATGCATTGTAATTCTTTCTTGCCACATGCAAACAGGTACTTCATTAAAAAAAAGCTATAATTGAATTTAAAAAGATAATGTGCCAAAGTTCTAGAGCAATGAGTATTCTTCTTGTCCTTCAGTGAAACTGGAGTGGATCAAATGGCTCCACGCAGTAGCCTCATCTTGCCTGCAGGCTAATCATTCGATGGCTAATTTATATCCCAGCCAAAACTTAAAGGTTTACTCATAAAGGCAATGGACAAAAGGGCACCAGGGTAGCCCAATGCTATTACAGCACCAGTAACCCAGATTTGAATCCGCTTTTGCCTGTAAGGAGTTTGTGTTCTTTCTGTGACCTGCATCGGTTTTCTCCAGGTGCTCCGCATCCGGTTTCCTTCCACCTTCAAGTAATGTAGGGGGATGGTAGGTTAATTGGCTTTATTGGATGTAATTAGGCAGTAAGGGTTTCATGAGCTGGAAATACATAAATAGATAAAAGATATCCTGTGAAAACATAAGAGGTTGGAGCACTTACAACAATGCTGACCAGAACTATCTGCAATGGGGGGGGGGGGGGGGGGTGGTGGCAAGATGCCGTAGAGGGAAGACGTGAAGTTCCACCTTCCCCCAGTTAGACTTAAAAATACACGATTTAAAACTTGTAAAAGTGGTTAAAAATAGTATTTACAGACTTTGGAATAGTGGAGGATTGAAATGGCTACAAACGTGAAGAAATCAAAAGCTCAATTGCAAAAGAAATTACCTTATAAAAGTGTTGAAGAATTGAGACCTACCTACCAAGTTGAAGCCATGGAGTCATCGATTGGAGCTCCCAAGCCTCAGAGGACTCCTGCTTGTCTAAGTATTACACCGGCGCCGATCACACATTCGCAAGATGGCGCTGGTTTAGTGATGAGCTCGGCCGGCGCTGACTCGCGCACCCATGAACCCGGGCATGTGGGCAGATTGGCCGAGTGAGGACAGACTAGCGAGCCCGCAGCATTGCCTGATGGTCCGGGGGCGTGCAGTATAGCGTCGAAAGAAGGACCTGCGCGGTCGGTGACTTTGCCGGGTATGTGCAGTGCATCGCAGGTCCGTGAGTTATTGGAAAAGGTGTGTGCTGTGGGGGAGCCCGAAAGACGGCGGGCTGATGAGGTCGGCACGTTGTCAACGGGTGTCCAGGCCTGCAGCTGCACTGGAAAAGGAGCCACTGCGTTAGGGGAGGAAGAGAACTCAACGTTACTGGAATTAACACAGGAAGAAATGGTGACTGAGACCAGAGAAGGTAGGCCTCAAGGGGAAGTGATAGAACCTGGACTGGATTCTGTGTTTACAATATTGGAAGGGATTGTTCATCAAGTGGAAAACATGTCAATACAGATGTCTACTCAGATAAACCAAGGATTTATGGAAGTGAAAACTAAAATGAATAATATGTGTGAAGAGATGACTTCTATGAAGAAAGATATGACTGTAGTTAAAAGTGATGTTAGTAGATATATAAAAACAGTAGATACTGTACAGGATAATTTTTAAAAAATTGAAAAAGCTTTTTTTGAATGTAAGAATCAAGTAGAGCGTAATAGAGAAAAATGGAAAAAGTGGAGGACTCTTGTGGACCGGGGGATTCAGAAGAAGGAATTATTGAAGAAGATTGATTCATTAGAGAATCAAGGTTGAAGAAATAATGTAAAAATAGTAGGTCTTCCAGAAGATATGGAAGGTTCAGATCTGGTAAAAAAATTTAAAGAAATGAATTTTTGAAGTACTGGGCAAGGAATTTTTTCTGGATGGTCTAGAGTTGGATCAAGCGCATAGCGCATTGTGGAAAAAACTGTTTCCAGGTCAATCACCGAGGGCAGTTTTGATTCGCTGTTTGAAATATCAAGATAGAGAAATGGTATTACGAGTTGCGGTGCAGAAAGCACGGAAAAATCAGACTCCAATGATGGTTCAAAATAACAGAGTGTTTTTCTATGCAGATTTGAGTCAAGAAATTATTGGAAGGCGTCGAGAATTTAATTCAGCTAAAGAAGTGTTGTGGCAAAAGGGTTACAAGTTTGCCTTTCGTTACCTGGCTGTACTTAAAGTTTTTTATGGAAATTTTCAATCTCAAATTTTTGAAAATGATCATAATGGATTAATTTTTGCCAATTCATTGCCAGATTTGTGAGGAAATGGTCGGTCACCATTATCGTCGCCTAAAAGGAGGGTAAATGGAAATGGGAATGAAAAGATTGGGAAGCACGGAAAGAATGGAAAGAAGGTTGAATTGATGCAAAGTCTTCTTGATATTGAAGACCCGGAACAATCATTGGGATTGGAATCACTGGGTTGAATATGTCTGAATAATTACTTTGAGAAAGTCTGATGGGGTGGTGGGGGGTTGTTGACACTGAGACCTGATAGTCATTTGCCACTAGTGGGCTTTACCACACCCAGATTTTTAGGAAGTTACTACTTTTTAGTAGTTTACTGAAGGGAAGTTTATAAATATATTTTTTTGCTTTTGTGGTATTTTTATATAGGGGAGGGTTTAGAATATTTAGGGAATTAGAAAGGGAACTAATAGTTTATAGTAGAATTTTTACTGAAATGTCTAATTTGAACTTTGCAACTTTTAATGTCCAGGGATTGAATAATCCTATTAAGCGTAAACGGGTATTGGCTTATATTAAAAAAAATGAAAGTCGATATTGCTTTTTTGCAAGAGACACATTTGACTAAAAAAGAACATATGAAATTAAAGAGAGATTGGTTGGTCATGTATTTTGTTCTTCTTTCAAATCCAAGGCAAGAGTGTAGCGATCTTAATTCGTAAGAAATTACCATTTGAATTAGAATTCTTTGAAGGTAATGCAGGGAGGGTTTTGAGGTTGAATTGTAAAATTTTTGCTGAATCATGGACTTTGTTAAATATCTATGCACCTAATGTGGATGATGAAAGGTTTATGTCGGAGGCTTTTTTCTTATTAAATCAGGCCAAGGAAAATATTCTGGATGGGGAGATTTTAACTGTGTTTTAGATCCCTTATTGGATAGGTCTCCGAAAAGTATAAGGAAATCAAAGACGGCAAAACAAATAGGGGCCTTGATGAAAGATTTGAATTTAATTGATATTTGGAGGAGAGTAAATCCTACAAGAAAGATTTCCCCTTTCATTCATTTAGACTTAATTCATTTTCTAGAATAGATTTTGATTTGGTATCGGCACATTTACAAGGTAGAGTACTCCAAGCCGAATATAAAAGCCGGGTCATATCGGATCATTCTATGTTGTTTCTCTCTTGTGCAAGTTCAGAAGTGGTGCAATTGTCTTATAGATGGCGGCTTAATACAATGCTATTAAAGAAACCAGAATTTGTTACTTTTGTTAAGGAACAGATTGCTTTATTTCTGGCTGAGAACATTAATACAGTAAATAGTATTTTTGTATTATGGGATGTTTTGAAAGCATATTTGCATGGGCAAATTATTAGTTATACTACGAAAGTTAAAAAACATTATGTGGCAGAAAGCTTAACATTGGAGAAACAAATTACTGAGGTGGAAAAGGAATTTCAGAAAAAATGTTACAGAAGATAAAAAGGCAGCCTTAGCGAAGTTGAAACTACATTATAATACACTACAAATCTATCAGTGTGAGTGTTTAATTAATTAATCTAAGCAATGTCATTATGAATTAGGTGAGAGGGCTCATAAGGTGCAAGAGACACATTTGACTAAAAAAGAACATATGAAATTAAAGAGAGATTGGTTGGTCATGTATTTTCTTCTTCTTTCAAATCCAAGGCAAGAGTGTAGCGATATACGTAGTGTATGTTTAGCCATTGGATTATCAATTAGTTTATATAGTTTAGTAAGAGTAAAAGGGAGAGCAGCTCCCAAAATAGAACTAATTGAGAAATTTTGTACCAGTTTAATTTCTAAATTTACCCAATGGGGATTTAGAGATAATTCTGAATAATTCAACCAATACCTTAAGTAACTAATATTAATTGCCCAATAATAAATTCTAAAGTTGGGTAATGCCAATCCTCCCTCCAGTTTAGATTTCTGTAAATATTTTTTTCCCAATCTAGGATTCTTGTTTTGCCAGATATATGAAGACAATTTAGAATCGACCTTATCAAAAAAAGATTTAGGAACAAAAATAGGTATAGCTTGGAATATATATAAAAATTTAGGTAAGATCATCATCTTAATAGCATTAATTCGGCCTATCATGGATAGGGATAATGGTGACCAATTGGTAAGTAAACTACCGATCAGGTCCAATAGAGGGAGAAAATTAGTCCTAAACAAATCTTTATGTTTTTTAGTAATCTTAATCCCTAAATATATAAAATAGTCTCTAGCTATTTTAAAAGGCAAGCTATCGTAAATAGGAACCCATCCATTAAAAGGGAATAATTCACTTTTATTTAAGTTCAGTTTATATCTCGAAAAATTACTAAATTGGGCTAATAAAGATAAAACTGCAGGAATAGAATTTTCAGGATTGGAAATATATAGCAATAAATCATCTGCATATAGTGATACTTTATGAATATCCCTGCAACGAATAATACCAGTAATATTGGGTGCTTCTCTGATAGCAATTGCCAAAGGTTCTAAAGCTAAGTTAAATAATAAAGGGCTAAGGGGGCACCCTTGCCTGGTGCCCCGAAATAATCGAAAATATGGCGATCTTTGGGTATTGGTAAAAACCGAGGCAACTGGGGAATTATAAAGAAGTTTAATCCAAGATATAAATATTGGACTAAAATTAAATTTTTCAAGAACTGTAAATAAATAAGGCCATTCTACTCTATCGAAGGCCTTCTCAGCATCTAATGAAATAACACATTCTGAGGACTTATGTGAAGGGGTGTAAATAATATTCATCAATCTTCTAATATTAAAGGAGGAATAACGATTTTTAATGAATCCAGTCTGGTCTTCAGAGATAATATATGGTAATATCTTCTCTAGCCTTGTCGCTAGAATTTTAGAGAAAATCTTAGAATCAACATTCAACAAAGAAATTGGTCTATAAGAGGAACATTCGGTCGGGTCAATATCAACAATTATATACTTTTGAGGGAAAGTAGGAAGCTGGTTCTATTGATTCTTATTAATCCAAGTTAAATTTACCTGTTTTAAGAGAGGATAAGGTTAGGGAATTAGAAATTCCATTTACATATTTCAAGATTAAAGAAGCTATACAAGGGATGCCAAATGGGAAGTCACCGTGGGATGATGGAATTTCAGCTGAATCTTATAAAGTATTTTATGAAGATTTATCCTCGGTATTTGGAGATGTTCTACAGCAAATAACTGAGGATCAGGTGTTACTGGAATCTTGTTTGAGTGCTATAATTACTGTGATTTTAAAGAAATATACGGATCCATTGAAAGTATCTTCGTATAGACCTATTTCTTTACTAAATGTAGATTATAAAATTATGTTGAAAGTATTAGCAAACAGACTTGCTAAATATTTACCTCAGTTGATACATGTAGATCAAACAGGTTTTATTAAGAATAGAAATGCACCTGATAACATTCTTAGATTGATCACATTGGTCAATGCATCTAGACAGCAACCCAACCACCAATGGTGGTTGCACTGGATGTGGAAAAAACTTTTGATAGGGTTGAATGGAATTTTTTATTTAAGGTGTTAGAGAAATTTAATTTTGGCCCTTATTTTATTGGTTGAGTTAAAGCTTTATATAAAAACCCAATTACTAGGGTGGTGACAAATTGTAAACTTCTTTACCATCTAAATTAATGCGGCCAACTCGGCAAGGTTGTCCATTATCACCAGCCTTGTTTGAATTGGCCATTGAACCATTAGCTCAGACAATATGATGTTAAGATTAAAGGGATGAGAATTGCAGATGATGAATATAAGATTAATTTATTTGTGGATGATATGTTGGTCTATTTGACAGAACTGGAGTAGTCTTTGAAATATTTGCAAGATTGCTTGCTGAAATTTAGGGATATAAGGTAAATTGGGATAAGAGTGAAATATCACCCAGTTGGGGAAGGAGACTATATGGAATATAAAAATATTATAAAATTGAAATGGTCAGATAGAATTAAACATTTGGGAGTAGTAGTAATGCAGATTACCAATCTTTATATAAATTAAATTATGTTCCTTTATTAAAAAGGATTAAAATTGATTTGATTAAATGGAAAGATCTTCCATTAACTTTAATTGGTCGAGTAAATTGTATTAAAATGAATATATTTCCTCGAATCCAATATTTGTTTCAGTTAATACCTTGTTTACTTTCAAAGAGTTTCTTTCAGGATTTGAATAGCGCAGTACAGGAATTTTTATGGAAGGGGAAATTACCACGAGTAGCTTTACATAAACTTACATGGAATTATGCATTGGGTGGTCTTCAATTACCTCATTTTCAAAATTATTATGAAGCAGCTCAGTTGAAATTTGTTAGTAGATTGATGGATATGGACCAACCCCCGAGTTGGGCAAAGGTGGAAATGGCTTGTATTTCTGAAGTTGAGGTACATCAGTTCATATTTAAATGGAATATGAATTTATTGTGGGAATGTAATATGCCGATATTAAAACACTAGTTAAAGATATGGGGTAAAAGAAATATGGTTTTAGTGTTGAAGGGTAAACTATCAATTCAAACTCCATTATACCATAATCAACTTATTCCCTTTTCAATGTTTAATAATCATTTAAAGAGATAGAATTCTAAGGGTATAAAGATAGTTCAGGATTGCTTTGAAACAGGGCAGTTTCTTTCCTTTAATCAATTGAGGAAGAAATTTGATATATCTCTAAATTCTTTATTTGTGTACTATCAACTCAGAGCTTTGATAAAAGATAATTATGGTAAAGAGATGAATTTACTTATGTTGATGAAATTTGAGTCTTTGATTTCCTCTATACCAAAGAAAGGTTATATTTCAGATATGTATCGATTGTTACAAGATAGTATGGATAAACCAGAATGGGAGAAATCTAGGCTTAAATGGGAAAGTGATTTAACTTATACTTTTACTGAAGACAATTGGGAGGTTATGTGTCACGACAGTGTAACTAAATTGATGAATGTAACAGATGGAATGGTTAATTATAATTTTTTACATCAATTATATTTGACTCCAGAGAAATTTAAAAAAATATGGGTTTAGCAATTCAGACTCTTGTTTTCGATGTGGACTCTGTACTGGAACTTTTTTACATGCTGTTGGTCTTGTGTTAAAAGTACAACCATTTTGGGAAGGAATTAGATTGGTCTTGGAAAAATTATTTAAGATTAAATTATCACTCGACCCATCGATTTTTTTTGTTGGGCTATATGGTTTATTTGAAGGGATTGGGGATGGATAAATTTCAAATTGCATTTGTACATTGAGCGTTATCTGGAGCACGAAAATGTGTAGCTAGTACTTGGAAAGATAATATGGAGATTAATATAGTATGTTGGCATAATTAATTAAAAGCTTGTATTCTGTTGGAAAAAAAACCATGTGATTTGCATGATAATTATTCATTCTTTGTTAATATGTAGTCTTCTTATTTGGAATATGTGAATTTGAAAATACTTTGAAATATTCTATATATTCTATATATTCTGTTTTTGTATTTGGCTCCCCTTAAGGGAGCTGGCTGAAGGGCTCGGAAGGTGGGAAGGGTTTTTATTTATGTATCTAAAAATTTCCTGCTGTTATTTGATTGTATTTTGTTTTTAAAAAATCTTTTAAATAAAATGTGAAAAAAAAGAGCTATCTGCAACGTGACTTTCAAAGGCTGGGTAAAAGTCACCCTATTCTGATGACATTTCATATACATTAGAAAAAGGAACAGGAACTGGCCATCTGCTCTGTCGAGCCTGCTCTGCCATTCAATAAGATCATGGCTGATCTGGCTGTGGACTCAGCTCCACCCACCTGCCTTTTCCACCATGATGCAAATATTTATCTCTCTGCATGTTAAATACATTTAACGAGGCAGCCTCCACTGCTTCTTTGAGCTGAGAATTCCACAATTTCCACTCTCTGGAAAAAGCAGTTGCTCTTTATCTCCGTCTTAAATCTACTCTCCTAAATCTTGAGGCTGTGATGATGAGAATGAATTTATTAACATATAATTTCCATTGTGCATATGTCCAGATGCACTGAAATTCTTCCTTTCTATGGCCAGACACTTTAAGAAAATCAACTACACGAGAATACTTTAAATTAAATTAAATGACAATAAATGGCAAAGATAGATAATTTGGTCACTGAAATGCAAGAAAAAAATTGCATTACAATATTACAGACAGTCCTTTTTAATTCAATTAATGTTTAACCTTTAGAGCAGGGTTTCCCAACCAGGGGTGCGAGCTAGCATTCCAGGGGGTGCAAGATAACATTTCAGTTTTTTTTATAAATCCATACTCCTTCAATTTGGATAATACGTCAGATGATGAAGAGCTGAAGGAAGATCTTATTGAACTGTGCATAAATCGTGTTCTTGAAATGCAGTTTGAAAGCAAAACTTCGGAACAATATTGGTGTTTGGCAATGGACGTGTTTCCAAGACTTTGTGAAAAAGCACTAACTGTGCTCATCCCGTTCGCGACGACCTACTTATGCGAGTCTGGATTTAGTGCCCTTTTGTCGATCGAGACAAAATCTAGAAATCGGTTGGGTGCACAGGGAGACGTGCGGATTGATATCAGCAACAAAGTCCCACGTTTTGGAAAAACTCTGAAGCAATAAACAGGAACAAGAGAGTCATTAAATTTTAAATTGGCTTATGAACATTTGAACATTAGTTCTTAAACTTTTTTAAAGAAATTTCATGCATGGATGAAAATTTAATTTTTTTGTAGGGTTTATGCAACTTTTAATTTGTTGTAATATTTTTTTTCTTTTCTATATGTTCCATTTTTGTTTATATATTATTAAAAATTGATTATACAAATTTGTTTTGGTCACCTTCACCTTTATTCTTAAATAAATTATTGCTTTAAGGGATGCGAGAACATATTAAAAATTTTTAGGGGTGCGGGGCATAAAAAAGGTTGGGAACCACTGATTTAGAGTAACAGCGCAGTAACCGGCCCTTACAGCCCATGAGCCCACACTGCTAAGTACACCAATTAACCTACAAACCCTGTATATTTTTGGAGGGTTGAAGGCAACAGGAGCACCCGGGGAGAACATACAAGCTCCTTACAGACAATGCCAGATTCAAACCTGTGTCACCAGCTCTGTAATAATATCGCGCTAACTCATTTGTGGTGTTGGAGGGGCTTATCAATTCATGTTACATGAAGAATGGAATGGAGCACAGGATCTAGCAGTGGCTGCATGACTGATCCGCCCCTCTCTCCAATCTGTTCCAATAGGTTTAGGGTTAGGGTTACAATGTATTGACTCAATACCCTACAAAAAGGCAGCCAAAACTGTGGGTACCCCCCACTGTACTGGACCGGCTTAGAGAGAGGTGCAGATAATTCAGGGGCACAGGTCTTTACTGGCATGGCTGGCATCTGGTCTGGTCTGATCAATGATGGCAGTGTCACCATTCAGATGCTTGCTGATGCACAGGTGGCTTGGCTACAGAACTCACTATGCATTGATCCAATGTTGTGGAGCTGAGCAGGGCATGACTATCCCACGCTCAGCATCAAACAGACCATGTCAACCTCAGACCAATAAGCATCCAGGGAACCCTTCCAAATGTGTGAGGATTGAAACTCAATCATCCAACCCCCACGTTAAGCCGGCAGTGGTCTTTCACCCAACTTTCCTTCAGTGGATGAGAATCCAGATGCTTTGCTAATGTTACTTTAGGAAAATTATTCAGCCCAGAAATCACCAGAGTCGCTCATCCCCATGCTTGTGCCTTGGTACCATGGTTGCATCATGGAAAGAATTCAAGCACCATGCTCTTTGGCATGCATATAAAAGACAACCTTTCCTGGACCTACAAAACCTCCTCATTCATCAGGAAAGATAGCAGTGCCTAGACTACAAGTGCAAGACTACAAGTACTCATCTTGACAACATTTTGCAGGAGCATAATTTATTTTTTTTCATACAGCTTGAAAAACTGGTCCTTATGAGAGAATCCTGTCTGGCTGCATCATTGTGTGGTACAATAGCTGCAAAGTATCAGACTGGAACTCAATACATAGGGTCATCAAAATAACCCAGATGATCTCTGTGGTTCCCCTTTCCACTATTGATGACATTCCCTGGGAGCATTGCTTAAATAGGATTGAAAAAATTATTGAGGACCCTTTCCATTCAGCATAAAGTATCTTTGACCTACTAGTAAAACAGGAAAGTTTGCAGACACCGTGGTTGATCTAAAAACACAATGGTAGAGAAACTCAGCAAGACAAAGATACATAACCAACATTTCAGGCTTGAGCCTTTCATCAAGGTATCTACTTGATATAGCAAAGATAAGGTACATAACCAATGTTTCAGGCTTGAGCCCTTCGTCATCATCAGGAAGGAGGTACAGGGGCTTCAAAATCAGGACTGCCAGGCTGACAAATAGCTTCTTCCCACAGGCTGTGAGATTTATGACCAATATCCTGTAACTGAGTAAATCACCCCAAAACAATTTTATCTATACTTACTTAAAATTATATATTTATGTACATGTGATTTTTATGAGCTGTCTATTGTGTGTGCACTGTGTCATGAAGAAATGCTGTTTTGTAGGGTTGTATACGTATAGTCAGGTGATAATAAACTTGAACTTGAGTTTATAGGTAGATATAGCTCAAGCAATCTGCAAGCTCACGAGATTGGTTTACGTGCAGGTGTGCAGTCTTCTTTTGTTTTGTATCTGTTTCCAGTTTGTAAATAAATTCCATATTTTTACTGCCAACATGTGTCCAGGGTTATCACTCCTCAAACCTTTCAAATCTATCACCTGTACACTCATTGCTGCTGTAGTTACTTAAACTGCGGGGTCTTCTCTCAGGCTTCTCCTTCCAGTAGATGTACACAGCAGGAAACCTGAGTGAGTCCCGAAAGTCTGCCGATGCTGTGATTGTAGTAAAAACACACCAAAATGCTGGAGGAACTCAGTGGTCTTTCAGCATCCATAAATAGCAAAGATATATTGCCAACGTTTCGGGTCTGAACCCTTCTTGACTAAAAAGAATGAGCTAGAAGGAAGAATTCTCAGAAAGTCTCAGAATTCAGACAATGCTGGCTGGGGGAGAAATCCAGAACAATAAGATGTGTTAATTGGATATGATAAGGGCAGAGATGAGAATTTATCATGTCTATGCAAAAGGAGACAGGGAATGGAAAGATGACTCAGTCCACTACTGTTCACGCTGTTGACTCATGATTGACTCATGACTGCACGGCCAGATTCAGTTTTAACAGAATCATCAAATTTGCGGATGATACAACAGTAGTTAGCCTCATCAGCAACAATGATGAGTGATCTTACAGAGATGTGGCACAGTTAGCATAGCAGTTAACGTAACACTGTTACAGCTCCAGTGATCGGGTCCGGGGTTCGAATTCCGCACTGTCTGTAAGGAGTTTGTATGTTCTCTTCATTGTCTGTGTGGGTTTTCTCTGATTTCATCCCACTGTTTGAAACACAATGCAGGTTGTAGATTAATTGGGTGTAATTGGATGGCACGGGCTCGTGGGCTGAAAGGGTCGGTTATTGTGCTGTATTTCTAAATTTTTAAAAAAGAGGAGGGTGAGCAGGCTCATAAAATGGTGCAATAACAATAACCTGAGTCTTCACATGGATAAGACAAAGGAGATGAATGTGAACTTCTGGAGGATGAAGGTTGATCACTCTTCATTACTCGTCAATGGTTTGGTCATGGAGAGAGTGGAGAACACAAAGTTCCTTGGTGTTTATCTCAAGCATAACCTTTCCTGCACCCAAAACACTTCCTTATTAGTCAGGGAAGTTGCAGCAGTGGCTACACATCCTATGGAGGTTGAGGAAGGAAAGGCTACCGGACCCCACCTTGACAACCTTTGACAGGAGCACAATTGAGAGTGCCCTGTCTGGCTGCATCATTGAGTGGTATGGTAGCAGCAAAGCCAATACAGAGGATCAACAAAAGAGCTGAGAAAATCACTGGGGTCTCTCTTTCTTCTATTGTCAACACTCACCAGGTGCATTGCATAAAAAAAGGCTTAAAGAATTATTGGAGACACTTTCCATTCAGCACAGAGGATCTTTGACCAACTTCCATCAAAAACAGGATTGCCAATCTAGGAAAAAAGTGTCTCCCTGCAGGCTTTTAGAATGATGAAGAGTATCATAAATAAGTAAATCATCCCAAAATATTTATATATTTATTTCAAAATATATCTTTATATGTGTACCATATATAACTCATGCAATCGTTAATTCCGTGTAAAAGTCGACAGCCACCCACCCCCCAATTTTTGGCCCCAAAATTTTGTATTTTCTCTATATCCTGTGTAAAGATTGTCTGCCCATCCATGCTCCCGATGTTCTGACAGTGAACTTTCACCTTGGTCACCCACCCATCTAAGCTCCCAATGCCCCAACCACAGATCCTCATCCTGGTGGCAAATCCTTGCCTTGGCCGCCCACCCATCTGAGCTCTCGACGCCCCAATCATGGATGCTTGCCTCAGTCCTGACGTCCCGAACACCAGTCCCCTTCATCTGTGCTCCCAATGCCTTGAACAATGCAGGTACGTACCACAGTCAAAAGTAGTATCTTTGTAAAAGTTGACCCCCCCCCCAACTTTAACCCATAAAATTGGTCTCCAAAACTTGACTATCACACGAGTATATCTGGTATGTGATTATTATGTGCCATGTATTTTCTGTATACATGTACATCATGGTCTGGAGAAACATAATTTTGTTTTAAATGCATACAGTATATGTACTGCCTGATAATAATAACCTTGAACTTCAACTAAAAATGACATTTAGGTAGATAATAGGGCAGGAAAAGTTTGGAGAGATATGGAACAAATGCAGAAGGTGGGCTAAAGGGCTTCTTTCCATGCTGTACAAACATTTACAACTCTCTGACTCTAATATAATGAGAGATTGCTACGACAAGCCAAAGCCACGGAAAACAAAACATGTTAGGATGTTTAAATTATGCCACGTATTATAAATCTTACCATCATCAGAGGTCTGGAAGACAGCACAGCGGGGGACTCCACCCAGACCATCTCTGCATGGTCCGCTGTGGGGGGGGGGCAGGACGAGGAGGGGGTTGGCAGTTAACTAGTCCCATGTGCCAGTAATTGGAGATATTGGAAGCAGATATTGGAGGAACCCCTGCACTTCAGTGCTACAAACAGCTTGGGGCAGAGCTTTACT
This sequence comes from Narcine bancroftii, assembly GCF_036971445.1. Classification (NCBI taxonomy): domain Eukaryota; kingdom Metazoa; phylum Chordata; class Chondrichthyes; order Torpediniformes; family Narcinidae; genus Narcine; species Narcine bancroftii. Next base: position 256,928,097 of record NC_091470.1, read on the forward strand.
CGTCCACTGATAGATTAAGAGCAAGTTGCAGAACAGCAAGCCTTCAAAAACCAGGAGAGGGAGAGGAGCTTGCCGTGTTCCCCTGCCGTGTATATCTTGTACCCCGGACAGTCATAGTGCTGGAGCTCAGCGGAGGCTGGGGGTTCAGGAGAAATGAGAAACTTGTTAGCAGGTCAGTGCGAGACCCCTCACACTCATCACCTTCTGTTTTCTTTACATCCATGTCACTATTTAAGGTTCTTTTAAAAGTTCCTATTGTACTAGCCTCCTGGTACTTACAAAATAACATGATATAAATAACTGCAATAGTGTACTTAATACTTAATGGAATTTAAAATAAAAGACGGAATAAATATTCACAGTTATTCTAGTGCAAAGAAAAATGGCTTTGCACAAGTGCAGACAGTCATTTAGTGGGGTCAGAGCAGTCCCCGGTTAGTGTAACAAGGGGAGGTTTAAGATCCTGATAGCTGTTGGAAAAAAACTGTTCTTGAACCTAAAGGTGTTGATCTTCAAGCTTCTGTTCCTTCTGCCTGAAGGTAGCTACAAGGAGAGGTTGTGACCAGGATGATGGGGGTCTGCTACAATATTGGCTGCCTTCTCGAGGCTGCACCTCATATAGATGTCTGCCATGAATGGGCAGTCAGAGCCTGAGATGGACCTGGCTGTGTTTGTTATCTTCTACATCCTTCTGCATTGCTGAGCACTCGAATTCCCAAAAGTGGCAGTGACACAGCCAGTCAGGATACTTCCACTGTGCACCTATGGAGGCTTGATTGAGTATCCAATGACAAACCAAATCTCCATAGACACTTGTCAAAAAGAAGAGGTGTCAATATGCTTTCTTCATGACTGCCTCAATGTGCTGACTCCAGGAGAGGCTTTCTGAAATATGGACTCCCAGCAACCTCTCCACCTCCATCCCATCAATGTGGATGAGGTTGAGCAAAACTGGTTCCCATGTTGTAGGTAACTACAAGGTCAGGATCTATTTTCTTCATCGAAAGATAGAATACTTCAGAGCAATGTGGTGCTGACCTATGCAAACACACTCCACATCAATCAATGCTTTCCTTTCTTATGACCCATAATCCTTTATTTTTCATACAGCCTTGTGCCTTAGCCACCACCACCACCAACCCCAGAAATGCATTCCAGGAAGCGGATGTACAATTCAGGACATGGGGGTCAGTAATGAAATGAATGCACACTCCAGAACTGAACACTAATCACTGGTTCAAGTGCATTATTCACGATTTCTGCCTCAAGTTTGGCAGAAAATCACAACCTGTTATCAAGTCTCCCTCAAGCATTTACATTGAGCCCATACATCGAGTAACATTTTTTCTCTTGGCAAAAGCTGAGGTTCCTTTTTGCATCCAATTTTTTGTTCTCATTGTGGTTATTGGCAAAGGTTCTCCATGCCTTTTAAGCCCAACTTGACCACAGCTGGAAACAGTTAGCAGACAAACCTCAGACCATGAAGACAAGAGTACAACATTAACCCCGTTCATCCAGATCCAGGATGAAGCTTCAGTTACAAATGGTTCGACTCTTCTCCCAGTGTCCCAGAGAGAGGGGATGTCTGAGCTGTGGGATTTCAAGTTCAAGTTTGTTATCATCCAATTGTACAAGTTTAACATGTCAAAACAGTGTTCTCTTGTCCTCGGTGCAAAACATGCAAACGCACAACCAGACATAACACAGATTCAGACAAATGATACCCAAGCAGTACATATATACATATATAAAAAAAAATAGTTAAGACTAATGTAGTAAAGTCTCGGAGAATTTTATAACCAGTTCACTCAGTCGTTCAGCAATCTCACTGCCCGTGGGAAGAAATTGTTGGTCAGCCTAATGTTTCTGGCTCTGATACTCCTGTATCTCTTTCCCAATGGGAGTAAGTGAAAGATGCTGTGTGCAGGGTGGTTGGGATCTACAACGATTTTGTTCGCCCTCTTCAAACAATGATCCTGGTTGATCACATCAATAGGGGGGAGGGAGACTTCAGTGATTTTCCCTGCCACTCTTATGGTCCTGTGAATTGACCTTCAATCCAATGCTCTACAGTAACCAGACCACATTGTGATGCAGCCGACCAGGATGCTCTCAAGAGAGCTCTTGTAGGAAGTTGACAGGATGATGGTCGGTAGCCTTGCCCACTTCAGTCTTTTCAGGAAGTGCAATTGCTATTGCACCTTCTTGACAATTGAGGAGATGTTGTGTGTCCTCAATAGGTCGCTTGTTAATGGACTCCAAAGAACTGGAACTTGGAGCTCTCTACTCTCTCCACTATTTAGTGTAGTGGAGAGTCGTCAGTTTTTGTTCTTCTGAAGAAATGATCATCTCCTTTGTCTTGTCCATGTTGAGACTCAGATTGTTATTCTCACACCATATTATAAGATTTTTCATTTCTTCTCTGCAGCCCACCTCATCATTGTTGCTGATAGTAGTCCAACTACTGTCATGTCATCTGCAAACTTGATGACTCTGTTGGGGCCAGATCTGGTGTTGCAATCATTGGCCAGCAATGTGAAGAGGAGTAGGGGGAGCAGCCCTGAGGTGCTCCAGTGCTCAGTGTGACACTGTTCAACATTCTGCTACTGACTTGGAGAGACTGCGGACTTTCCGTTAGGAGTCCAGAATCAGGTTACAAAGAGGGACATTGAGTATTAAATGCCAAGCTGAAGTAAATGAACAGCAACCTGGCATATGAGGCATCGTTCTCCAGGTATATTAGGACAGAGGGGAGGAACAAGGCTATAGTGTCATCAATGGAACAGTTTCATCTATAGGAGAAGTGAAATGGGTCCAACCTTTCTGGGAGGTGCAATTTGATGCATTCAATTACCAGATGATCGAAGCATTTCATAATGTTGGAGGCCAATGCTACAGGGCAGTCGTCATTGAGGCCTGTTACTGTCATCCTCTTTAGCACTGGGGTGATGGAGGCTGTCTTGAAACTCGTGGGGATGATGGACTGTTGAAGTGACTTGTTTTAGATGTCTATAAGGACCTTTGTCAGTTGGTCTACGCTGTCCTTCAGTACCTGACCAGGGATGTTTTCTGGTTCTGCTGCCTGGTTTTGGAACACCTTAGAAAGGGTTCTCCTCACCTCAGCCATGGCTATGTACATGGCCCATTCATCAGGAGGGCACAGAGCTTTCTTTGCGTTATCCTGTTCTTCTCATCAAACCATGCATAGAAGATGTTGAGTCTGTCCAGAAGGAAGACGCCATTGCCTTTAACTCGCGAAGTTGTCTTGTGATCTGTTACAGTCGCAATATGCCTCATGTTGCTGGTGTTGCACAGCTGTCGATGGATCTTCTGTGTTCACCCTGCTTTGCTTTCTGGATTGGTGAGAGAGTTTAGCCCTGGTTAATCTTAATGCTGTCATGTCTCATGTCCTGAAGGGTAGCATCACGAGTTTTGAGGAGTGCCCAGATCTCTGCATCCAACCATGGTTTCTGGTTAGTCCAGGTTGTGAGTGCACTTACTGATGTAGTCAGTGAGCTCATGCACTCCTCGATACAGTAAAATCCCCATTATCCGACATTCAATCAACTGGAAACTCAAACAACCGGCAAAAAAAATTTGAGGAAATAAATAATTTTTTTGAAATACATAAGAATAAATAAAGTTTTAAATAAAAGTTTAAGATTGTAAAAGTAACTGTTCTCTGAAACACACAAACCCTTGGGGAAGATGGGAACAAACATTCAGCCAGCAGAACGCCCCGTTATGCACTTCCTGCAACAGTGTTGGAATAAAGTTGTGAGTGAATAAAATGGTGTAACCCAGGATGAGGAGCCAATCAGTGCTGCTCGCCATTGTGGTGACTCTCCCAAGGTGTCTCCCTATCCCTGGCTGATAAGAGTTTTTATCTTTATTAGTATATTATTACATATAATAAGGCTTATATTATTACATATAATTACATACAGTAAGGCTTTAACTGTAAACTTGGGGGGGGGGATGGTGAGGGATGGGGTAATTAGTGCAGCAGCTAGCGCAATGCTGTTAAAGTACTTGTGAATGGGGTTCAAATTTAAAGGAAGATGCGCCAAGGGCCTTATCGGGATACTGTCATGGAGGTGAGTCTGGTTACACTGAGAGTCTGACCAGGACACTGGTATGGAGGGCGTGTTGCACTGAGGGTCTGACTAGGGCGCTGTCATGGAGGTGAGCCGGGTTGCACTGAGAGTCTGACTAGGGCAATGGTATGGAGGTGAGTCAGGTTGCACTGAGAGTCTGACCAGGATACTGGTGTGGAGGTGAGTTGGGTTGCACTGAGGGTCTGACCAGGATACTGTCGTGGAGGTGAGTGGGTTGCACTGAGTGTCTGACCAAGACACCGATGTGGAGATGAGTCTGGTTGCACCGAGGGCCTGACTGGTATACTGTCATGGAGCTGAGTCGGGCTGCGATGAGGGCCTGACTGGAACACTTACATGGAGATGAGTAGGGTTGCGCTAAAAGCCTAACCATGTGTGTAAAAAAGAAATGGGAACAACAATTCATGCAATCTGGACATGTGAGAGAGTAGAAATTTTGGGATGATCTCAATCAGATATTAAATAAAATAACAGAAAACAATATACCAAAGAATCCAGAGATCTTTCTCCTAAGTAACATAAAAAACAAAGAATTTGGAATTGATTTGGAGGATGCACAAAAAAGATTTGTTAAGATAGCCCTAGCCGTAGCAAAAAAAATGTATTATGTCAACCTGGAAATTGGAAGATAATTTGAAAATACAACAATGGTATATAGAAATGAATAAATGTATTCCATTAGAAAAAATAACATATAGTTTAAGAAATAATATTGAAATATTCGAACAAATATGGGAGCCTTACATTAAATACAATAGCGAAAACCTACCGGGGACAAACATTACCTAAGTTGATGGAAGGAGAAGGAAAGAAAAGAATGGACTCAGTAGAATTTCTGGTGTATTTTTGTTGAATGACAACAATGTCTGACTGGTTTAATGCAACCTAGATTGTATACCTAAAATGGATGAGAGGGGGGTTGGGGGGGTGGCTTGGGAGGAGGGAGGTGGGGGGAGAAAAAGTCACTGTATATGTGTGAAAAAGAAAAAGTGTATATCATGGCTAATGTGATTTATGGTGTGAAAAATAAAAAAATTAAAAAAAAAGATGAAGAGCCAATCGATGCTTCTCGCCATTGGAGTGACTCTCTCAAATTGTCTTCCTATCCCTACCTAGTAAGAGTCAATTAGCTTTATCTGTGAACTAGCGGGTGAAGTTCCTTATGATGAGGGCACAGTCATCAAAGCAGCCAGCACAACTCTGTTATGGCACCAATGACTGGGGTTCGAATTTAAATTTAAATTTTGTAAATAACGGGAATGACTTGATTAAAGAGAACTTTGCATAATTAAAGAACACAATACTGATTTTTTTTCAAATTTTGCACTATCTTTTGTCTTTTAAATGGTGTATTCTCAATGTAGGTGTATTAGTTAGGCATTGCAAGAGTGAGTCTCAGTCAACCGGAAAATTCACATTTCCGTCACCCATAAGTGCAGGATAATGGGTATTTTACTGTATTTACACAACTGTTGTAGGTGATGGTCTCCCTGAAACAGCTCCTGTCCATGGTCTCAAAGCAGTCTGGTAATGCAGTACCACATGGTGCAATGGTGTCATGGCCTTACCATTCTGTGGGCATTCCATGTTCCCCGTCATCCCAAAGAATGAATTTGCACATATTTCTGAGATTGCTGTAATTTAAAATATATCTTCAACAAAGGCTTCAGAATAGTGATCAAGGAGCATTTTAGTTTCTAGAAAACCTTAACAATCATTTTGCAAACTTTTGATAATAATTTTGCAATATTTTTTGACAATACAAGCATGTTTGCAGCCTGCATTCTAACTAGCAAGGAGGGAAGGAAGTTAAACAAGAAAGTCTGCAGATGCTGGGGTGACAAACAGGCTGGAGAAACTCAGCAGGTCACGTAGCATCCACAAGAAGTAAAGGGTGACCAACGTTTCGGGCCTGGGTCCTTTGACAGATCGAAAAGGAAGGAAGCCTCTGCAGGAATTGTTTCCAGGATGGAGACCCAGATGCCAAATCTTTGTTAACCATAGATTTCCACAGCACAAAACGAGGTCCTGCAGCCCATTAAACACTAGCCAGACTTGTTTGACAGAGGTCCCATCAGTTCCAACCCCAGACACCTCTCGGTCACACTCCAAATAATTTCTTCCTTCATCTATCCATTCATCTTCATTGAGAGTGTTTATTATTAGTGAGTCACCTTTCAGCAGGTGTAGACCTCATCGGTCTGTCTGGACCACAGAGGCAAAGCATCTGTGGTACTTGCACATTGATTAAAACTACCTGCTAGAACTAACATCAATTTCATAGAACATAGAAATATACAACTCAGTACCAGCTCTTCAGCCCACAGTGCTGTGCTATCTAATAACCTACTCCAAAACTGCCTAGAATTTCCAGACTGTCCAACCCTCCATGTTTCTCAGTTCCATGTACCCATCTAATTGTCTCTTAAAAGATCCTCAAACCCACTCCCACCACAGATGTCGGGAGTCCATTCCATGCACCCACCACTCTCTGTGAGAAAAAATGTACCTCTTGCATGACCCCCCCCCATACTTACTCCCAAGCATCGTAAAACTATGCCCCCTAGTTTTAGTCATTTTAGCCTTTGTAAAAAGCCTCTGGCCATCCGCATGATCAATAGCTCTCATCATCTTATGCATCTCTATCAGGTTACCATTTATTCTCTATCACCCCAAGGAGACAAGACCAAGTTCACTCAACTTATCCTTATAAGGGATCTTCTCCAATCCAGGCACCAACCTTGTAAATCTCCTCGACACCCTCTCATAGGATCCACATCTTTCCTGTAATGAGGTGACCAGAACTGAATACAATATTCCAAGTGGGGTTGAACCAAGGTCTTACATAGCTGTAACATTACCTCTCGGCTCCAAACTCAATCCCATGGTTAAAGAAGGCCAACACACCACACATGTTCTTAACAACACTATCAGCCTGTGCAGTGCAGAATGGACGGTCACCTTACAGGTCAGACAGGAAAAGAGGTCGAAGTCACTGCTCCCCATGTCATTGAACGTCAGATCCGCCCACACCTGACGTTATCTTATGGTTGGTCACCTTAAGTCACCTTGCAATTGATCACCTGGAGTGAACCACTATCTGGGTCAGTCTGAGGTGCCGGGTATAAAACCAAACTGTGTGATCCAGCCACTCTCTTTTTTCTTTGTCCTCTTGCCGAGGTAACTAACTGAGCCACTTCAGACTGGGGATCGTGAATAGTGACGGAGACGTAGCCATTTGTGAGTTGTGTAGATGGGACCTACCTCGGCTGCACCATTTCATCGGATGCAAGGATCGACAACGAGATAGATAACAGACTCGCCAAGGCAAATAGTGCCTTTGGAAGACTACACAAAAGAGTCTGGAAAAACAACCAACTGAAAAACCTCACAAAGATTAGCGTATTCAGAGCCGTTGTCATACCCACACTCCTGTTCGGCTCCGAATCATGGGTCCTTTACCGGCATCAGCTACGGCTCCTAGAACGCTTCCACCAGTGTTGTCTCCGCTCCATCCTCAACATTCATTGGAGCAACTTCATCTCCAACATCGAAGTACTCGAGATGGCAGAGGCCGACAGCATCGAATCCATACTGCTGAAGATCAAACTGCACTGGGTAGGTCACGTCTCCAGAATGGAGGACCATCGCCTTCCCAAGATCGTGTTATATGGCGAGCTCTCCACTGGCCACTGAGACAGAGGTGCACCAAAGAAAAGGTACAAGGACTGCCTAAAGAATGCCTGCCACATTGACCACCGCCAGTGGGCTGATATCGCCTCAAACCGTGCATCTTGGAGCCTCATAGTTCGGCGGGCAGCAACCTCCTTTGAAGAAGACCGTCAGAAGACAAAGGAGGAAAAACCCAACACCCAACCCCAACCAACCAATTTTCCCTTGCAACCGTTGCAACCGTGTCTGCCTGTCCCACATTGGACTTGTCAGCCACAAACGAGCCTGCAGCTGACGTGGACATTACCCCTCCATAAATCTTCATCCGCGAAGCCAAGCCAAAAAAAGAAAGAAAGAAGAGATGGGATGGGGCTCTCCTTTACACGGACCTCAACGAAAACCATGTGGATCGTCTGATCTAATTTGTAAGTTGAGTGCCATGCCTGCTTGTCAGGGAAGGGGGTGGCAGGTATTGTTTGTTTTAACCCTCTGTAGTTGTGATTATTTACAGTTAAGGAAACTGTATGATAGTGAAATGGGTTTGCATGCAGGTATGCGTATCTCCTGTTGCATATTTGTTCCTCATTGTAAATAAATTTCACCGTTTAATAGAATGAGCTGTCACTCTTTGAATCCTTCAAGCTTGTTCCCTTCCACATTTGCACATGGACTCCAAGATCTCACAGTTCACCCACACGGCTCAGTCTTCCCATAAACATTGTATTCTGCTTTCACATTTGACCTCTCAAAATGAGCCATTTCACACCTGTCTGTGTTAAAATCTATCTGACACTTCTCATTCCAGCCCTCCATCCTATCAATCTCCCTTTGTAACCTCTAGCAACCATCCATAAGACCACTCACTTTCATGTCAAGCTTACTAATCATGAAGTTACTCATGAAAATCCATAGTCACCGTGGTTGAAATAAAAACACAAAATGCTGGAGTAACTCAGCTGGTTACTTAGTGAAGGTAAAAATATATAACCGACGTTTCAGGCTTGAGCCCTTTACAAAGGGCTTGATGAAGGGCTCAAGTCCTAAATGTCGGTTATGTATTTTTACCTTTGCTACATGAAAGACATTGTTTGACCTGCTGAGTTTCTCCAGCATTTTGTGCATTTACTAACCCATGGTTCCACTTCCTCATTCAAATAATTTATAAAACTCACTAAGAGCAGGGGTCCCAGAAAAAATCCTTTCAGAACACCACTGGCCCATAGCCTCTGTGCAGAACACAAACCATCTACAATCAGCTTACATTCTGAATCAGTCTTGTATGGTGACCCTTATCAAATGCCTTATTGAAATTCAGATAAACTACATCCACAATTTTACCTTCATCGATGTTCATTGTTACATCCTCAGAGATTTCAATCAGACTCATGACACATGACCTCCCCACAATATATTGCTGACCTAAGTCAAGCTGACTATCCCTGATCAGATTGTGTCTCTCTAATGCTTGTTAATCTTGTCACTCAGGAATTTATCCAACAGTTTACCCACCACTGAAGTAAGGTTCAATGGTTCAAAGAATATGTAATATGTATAATATTGGGCAAACAAAGAATTTCCATGAGCATTGCCTGGTGCCCTGAAAAAATAGGAGAAAGAGAAGAAAAAGAGAGTCCCTTCACAGACATTGAGTGTCCATGAATTCACCTACAGGATTCTCATAGGCTCTTCAGCCACACAGAAAACAGTTCAAACTATCGGCAATCCAAGATCCAAATCCAAACCTCTGAAATGATCAGTAAACCGCTCCTTTAGGAGCACTAATTGCCCTCAGCGCCCTCTCGAATCCTGGATCCCATGAGCCAGACTCCAGTAGCCCACAGCCTGTGTACGTCCTTTGACCACAAGTCACCAGCGGCCCTCCATCTATGTGAGCCCAACTTCCACTTGAGGTAATCCACGGAAGGCTCACTGGTCCATAATTTCCTAATTTCCAAAAAATGATTGCGAGTTTCTCGTGATGAGTTGCAAAATGATGGTTAAAGTTTACCAAAAATTAAAAATGCTTCAAAGGATTAAAGCGTACAGGGGAACAATTCCACGAATTAAATCAAGTGCAAATTGTCCTCTCTCTGCATGGAGCAGGGAATGGCTCTTACAAGAGCTTCTTGTGTGTGTGAGTTAATTGACTGTGAGGGAGCCGGTGGATATGAAAATTCTTGGATGCTTCTTCCCAGATTATTAGCCTGGATTTTAAAAAAATCTGTGTTCCCCATGTATCCTGAGATTTCAGTTGAGTATATCAAGGTATACTCAAGGTATTCGCAATGGCTTGATGAAGGTGTTCCCCTGTACACTTTAATCCTACATGAAAGACATTGTTTGATCTGCTGAGATATTCGCAACTCTCCATGGACTATGAAATCATTGAACACTACAGCACAGACACAGGCCCTTCAGCCCATCTGGTCTCTGCTGAACTATTCTGCCGAGTCCCATCGACCTGCACCCGGACAATACCCCTCCCATCCATGCACCTATTCAAATTTTTCTTAAATGTCAAAATTGCGCCTACGTCCACCACCTCTGCTGGCAGCTCTGTCTATACTCTTACCACTCTCTGCAAGAAGTTCTCTCTAATTTTCCCTTTAAACATTTCCTTTCATCGTTAATCAATGGCCTCTAGTTCTTGTCTCACTGAACCTGTTTAAAAAGAAACTGCTTTGAATTTACTTCACCTATTCCCATAATTATTTTGTACACCAGAGAATAAAGCCCTAATCTGGTTAGACTTTCCTTGTAACTCAGTCCTAGCAACATCCTTGTAATCATTGGGGGATCAGGGATGGTAAGGATGAGCAAATTTAAATAAATATCTGGGAGTCACTATCTCAGAGGACATTTTGTGGGCCCAACACATGAATGGCATCATGAAGAAAGCAAGTCAGTGCCTCTCCTTTCTCGGGAGAGTGCACCTTGGAAAACTTGTACAGATGTGGAGGGGAAAGTGTGTTGACCGGCTGCCTCACAGCCTGGAATGGGAGCACTAATATCTCTGAGAGAAAAGCCCTGCAAAAGGTAGTGTACTCAGCCCAGTACATCACAGGCAAAAGTCTCCTTACCATGTAAAAGGGGGACAGTGTCAGTGGTTGTGATACCTGAGTCATGGAGTTACACTGCTCGGAAACAGGCTCTTCAGCCATGGCAATAAAGATGCCCATATGTGGGTTGACCCACATCACTCTGAACCTTTCCTATGCATGAACCTGTCCCAATGTACTTTAAAACCTGTGAGTGTCCCCTCCTCCACAGCTTTCTCTGGCAGCTCATTCCACAGACCCACTATCCCTCTGTGTTAAAAAGTTGCCTTCAGGTCCCCTTTGAATCTTTCCCCTCTCATTGTAAACTTTTGTTTCCCTACCATGAAAAAAAATGGTGACCATTCATCTTATTCATGTCCTTCCTGATTTTATAACCCTTGATAATGCCCCTCCTCAGCCTCCAATGCTGCAGGGAATAAAGTACCAGCCTATTCACCCTCTCCAGCCCTCCAATCCTAGTAACATCCTATGAGCCTTTTCTGCATCATTTCCATCTTAATTACATCTTACCTTTTGTTGGGAGACCAAAATGGGACACAGTACTCCTTCTTGTATTATTGTAACTTGACGTCCCAACTTCTACACCTAATGGCCTGACCATTTGAAGGCAAACATTCTTCACCGTTCTGTATACATTGTGTGACCTGTTTCATGGATTGTATCCCAAGATCATTCTGTTCTGCAACATCCTTCAAGGCTCTGTGCAGGTCCCGTCCTGGTTCAACATCAACATGCTGCACCTCATCCTTCATCAGAGTTAAACTCCATCTACTTAGCCCATTTCCCTGGTTGAACTGGATCCTGTTGTAATCTCATATAATCTTCCTCACTCAAAAAATGATTTGGGACAATTTTTCCATTCAGGAAAGGATATCTTTGACCCACTACCAGCAGGGAGGAGGTACGGGAGCATCAAAATCAGGACTGCCAGTCTGGGAAATAGCTTCTTCCCGCAGACTGTGAGATTGATGAACAGTATCCTGTTTATGTTGCTGTTAGCACAATGCTGTTACAGCGCCAGCAACCAGGATCAGGGTTCAAATCCTATGCTGTCTGTAAAGAGTTTGTACGTTCTCCCCGTGTTAGTGTGGGCTTCCTCTGGGTGCTCCGGTTTCATCCAACCATTCAAAATGTACTGGGGTTGTAGGTTAATTGGGTGTAATTGGATGGCACAGGCTCATGGGCAGAAAGGGGCTGTTACCATGCCGTATGTCTAAATTTAAAATGTAAAAAAATTAAATGTGATTGAGTAAATCATCCCAATATAAAGTGTGTGTGTGTGTGTGTGTGTGTGTACACATAGAAGATAAAGGTGAAGGTTCCATTAATGTCACGTTATACTACATTTAGAATGTGACATACATGAAATTCTTAAACTTTGTCTACAGTAAGGAAGACAAAGAATCGCCACTTTGTCTAATGGCTCTCAAGCATGGAACAAACTTGCGACCCCTGGTTTACAAGACCAATCCTCTAACCACTGAGCTTACGTGCTATTTTGTCTGGTTGTGCAGTCAGATGATAATATTCGAAATTAAACTCACATCCATTATATCACCAATTCTGGTGTTATCTGCAGACTTATTCACATAACCCAAATGTAATACATTCTTGATTCTTGAGTCAATATCATATATATTCCTTGAAAACTAGGTTATTTAGCAATGCAGTTAATTCAGCTGAAAGAGTTTGCAAGCATGGACTTTGTGTGTAATCCTTTGAAGATCTGACTATAGCTCCAATGACTTTTGTTTTAATAAATGCAGTTTCTTTATCCTTCATTATGGTAAGGTTTTTTCTGCTATCTTGCTCTGTTTCTGATGTATATCTGGCCACTCCTTAAAAACCTTTGGAGCAAATTAATGGGTTGTTATAAAGGTCTTAAGTTGTCATGTAAATCAGTATTTTACTTGAAAGATCTGTGTATAATCACTTTCTAGTTTGTCCTGGAGTTGAGCAGATACTTCAAAGGAAACTGAGCACTTGGGAATTTGAGAACCATACACAGATGATCAAACTGTCAGTGAATACACACTGTCGAGAAAGTTTGAGTCAATGCAGTGGAAGTTTAACTTCCATAAAGGAAATGATAGGGTAAATTAGAAGCTGAGAGCAAAGATTGAAGGAAGTCAAATCCCAGAAAACTGCTTAGGTAATGTGTGATTTTTCTGATTGTACATTGAAACTTAGGAAAGCAATATATTGAAGCTGTCAGTCAGTCTGATTTAATATTTATCTTCTGTCATCTTGAATGTGGACAGCTCTCTCACTTTTGAACCCCAGAGTTAACAGCACCATGTAGCCACTGAAAATGCAGTGGTGCTGATGAACGTAAAATAACAACACACACAGTTGCAGGTAAATCAGAACTCGTTTACTTGAGTCACACATGTATTCTTTTAAAACACTGAACCACGCGCACCATGTCATGACGTTATGACGTCCCATACCGGTTCACTAGACTTCTGGGAGTTGTAGTCTATCTATAACACTGCTATACGCCACCACCTCCCCCCCCCACCCACCCCACCGCCCCCCACCAGAATCGGCACTATCACCTGGCAGTTTTTTTGGGAGGTTGACACCTGCGTCGGACTGCTGGCTGTTGAATAGGGGCAGTTTTGTCAACATGGCAGGTTTGACCCTATCAATTGTAAATGACAGAGGCTGCCCAGCAATGTCCAAGATGCAAGTTGACCTCATTCATCTTATCACCCTGTATGGTCCCTCGTATGGTGCCTGCAAGGGCTGTCCATGTGTTCCTCTATATACAAACACATATTCACAGTCATTTTGTGTGGTACAAAAGAAACATGTTTGCCATGTGATGATGGTGGTACAGGGGATAATTTGCCAGCACTTTGGGAATCTTCATCTTTACTGGGTCCATGTGGAATGAGTTCCCCTTGGGCCACCAAAGGCACCCCATATACAAGCTCTACAGATGAAGTGTGAAGATACTCTTTCAGAGTTGTCCTAATGCCGAGCAACACCCATGATATTTCATCTACCCAGTTGGGACCATCCAAACGAGCCATTAAGGCTGATTTAATGTGGACTGTGGGTGACAGTGCTTGTATGATGAAGCCTAGAGCCAAGCAGCCCACTTGGCTGCTTTGACAATAGCAAAGTTGTAAATTGAGGTCCTCTGTTAGAAGTGATATGCACTGGTAGGCCCAAGCAAACCACCCAGGAATTAAGGAATGCTCGTGCACAACAGTCTGAAGAAGCAGCTGCCATGGGGACTGCCTCAAGCCATCTCATAAACCTATCGATCACCATGAAGAGATAGTGGTAGCCTCGTGAAACTGGACTGGTCCCACAATGTTCATATGGACATGATTGAAGCAGCGAGTTACAGGTGGGAAAGGTTGTAGTGGTGCTTTTGTATGCTGAAGGATTTTAACTTTTTGACAAGCTACATAAGATCTAGCCACTTGCATGAAGTCTTTCTTCAGACCATGCCGAACAAATCTGTCTGAAATGAGATGAACGTTTGATCTGATGGATGGGAAAGACCATGGACAGAATCAAAAATGCGACGTCTCCACGAAGGTCGAACCTCTGGCCGTGGATGTCCTGTTTGCACTTGGCAAAAGAGCAGCTTGCCATCAGCATCAATTTGCACATCCTTCCATTGTAGGTTGGTTATTGAGGTGCAATACGACTCCATCTCATCGTCCTGTGCATGGGCAGTGGCGAGAGCATTATTCTGATAGAGAATTCCAAAATGAAGGACAGCTGCCGTTGTTGTCGAGCCAACCAGGGCCCCAACACATTTGAAAACGCTAAGGTCAAGGATTTATGACCTGTGAACGGTTAAGTGACTGCCTTCCAAAAAGTAACAGAAGAATCAGATGGGCAAATATATGGGTAGGAACTCTTTATCGAAGGAGCTTTTTTTTTCAGCCTCATGGAGGTGGCAGCTAAAGAATGCCAATGGCTTCCATTGTCCCTCGACATACTGCTGCAGAGCGCCCGCTCTGGCCACATCAGAACGTCTGTTGAAAGGGCAGTGGCTGCATTTAGGACTGGATAACTGAGCATGGCTGTTTGCTAATAGTTCCTTTGTCTTCATAAAAGCATTTCATCTGTTCAATGAATAGATTTGGCATTACCAGATAGCAGATTGAACAGAGGCTTCATAATGTGAGCTGCAAGGAATCAACACTAAAAATTAACCATGCCCAAGAACTCTTGCAGACCTTTGATTGTGGTTGGTCTGGAATATTCAGTAATGGCATCGATCTTGGAAGGCAGCAAAACCACGCCCTTGTCAGTGTTTGTATGCCCCAGGAATTTTATGGATTGTTACCTGAAAACACATTTATCTGGATTGATGTTCAGTCCAAATTCTCACAGACATCTAAAGAGTGTATGTAGATCAGGGGTGTCAAACTCAAATTCACGGAGGGCCAAAATTAAAAACTTGGACTAAGTCGAGGGCCGAACTAAATATTTATTGAAAATTTTCAACAACAATAAATGTTTAATAATAGTTTTGGATAAACTCTTTCATTGTCATTGTCGTTGGCCCATTTCCTTTAGCGACTGAAACCGTGCACATGACGAGTCAATGAGGGATGATTAAAGCAGTGGTCTTCAAACTTTTTCTTTCCACCCACAGACCACCTTAAGTAATCCCTTACTAATCACAGAGCACCAATGGCACAGGGACGCGAGTGGAAAGAAAAAGGTTGAGAACTGTTGTATTGTGGTAACTCCACATCTGATTAGGTTAATTGTTAGGCAAGTGGTCAGAGAAGGACCCCCCCCCCACCCCAAGAAAGGCTTAAAGCACAGGAACAAAATAAGCTTCCGTCTCACTGCTCCCAATCTTACACACAGTCCTGATGTGGAATGTGGGGTCGCAGCTCCACGTTCACCCGAGTTCAGGTGCTGTCTGTGTGGAGTTTGTACGCTCTCCCCTTGTCTTGGACCAACAGGTAGGTCGCCTGATGAAGGCACCCGAACCCCCCGTTGAAACGCCGGCGTCCGGGGCGGTGGAGGAATTGGCTGAGAAGAGCGCGTTGCTCCCACCCCCCTCCCATGGTTGGAGAGGGATTAAACTGCGATCTCACGGCGCCGGGCTCGTCTCCAACAAAAGGAGCGGGAGGCAGGGTCCGCCGCACACGGAGCGAGGGGGAAGGCATCGCCAACGAGACGTTCGGTCCGGCATCGCCGCTGAAGCGCAGACCCAGCGAGGATGGTCCCCAACTCCAGCCGCGTCTGTGTGTCCGAGAGCCGGGCGGGCTGAGTGCAGCGCTCCGATCCCCGGGATTCGGGACTCTGAGATCCCTCCACACCTCCGGCGTCTTCATTTTCACCTTCAGTGTGCATGCGCTATACTGGCGCGGCGGCCAGCGGGCCAACTCTAATATATATTTAATATGATCTTGCGGGCCAAATATAATTATATTGTGGGCCAAATTTGGCCCACGGGCCAGAGATTGACATGTGTGATGTAGATGTTCCATGTGCTCTTCTTTCATTTTGCAGCAACTAAAATACCGTCTAGATAAGTGAAGACATTGGTCATACCACATCCTACTGCCCCATGCCACATCCATAACTCGCTGAAAGGTCGGAGGTGGATTTTTTTTAAACCAAAAGGCATAGGTAAAAATTTGAATAATCCAAAGGAGGTAATTATTGCCATTTCGGGATGTCGTTTGGTTCCACTGGCACCTGGTGATATCCGCACACCAAATCCACTTTTGAAAAGATTTTCACCCCATGTGGAGTCACTGAAAAGTCTTGAATATGGGGAATAGGGTAGCAATCTGATATAGTGGTGTTGTTGAGCCATCCATAATCTCCACAAGGTTTCCACCTTGGGTGTGTTTTTGGACTAAATGTAATAGTCGTCCATGGGCCGTTGGACTGCAAATTATCCCCAGCTCTTCCATTTTCTGGAATTCTTGTTTAACTAATTGCAGTTTCTCTTGAGACAAGCGACGTGCCTTCGCATGAATGGGAAGACCCTTGGTAGAAATATGATGAGTTAATCCATGTTTCACAGTGGGGGTTGAAAACTATAGAGTTGTAATTTCGGGAAACTCTTCTACAAGTCTGGAGAACTTATCAACAGTCTTACGCAGGGCTTGAAGGCATAGTGCAGAAACATGTGGTTCTGCCAGGTGAATAGTTTGAAAGGTGGTACTATCCACCAGCTGACGCCCTTTTAAATCCACCATGAACACATAAGCTTGAAGAAAATCAGCCCTGAGTAGTAGTCGTAACACTGCCGTTATAATAAAAGACCATTTGTAAATGTTCCCCTCAAACTTGAACATTCAACTTTTTGGTGCTATACATGGGAATGTTGGAACTATTGACGGCTGTGAGTTGGAGGTTAGGGGTAGGATCACATGTATCGACACCAGTTGGTGGAAAAACACTAACCTCTGATCCTGCGTCCAACAAATATTTACATTGGGATAGCTAATCCCAAACATATAGAAGGCTCATAGATTTTAAGACAACCATTGAATCCAAGAATGCACAGGGTGGCAGGCACCTATGGGCATTGATTCTCCAACATCGGTGGTAAAAATACCAGGTGGAAATGTCGACAGGCTGTCTGCCTGACTTGAAACGTTGCCTTGTAATAGGAGCTGGTGTGTTGAGAGCGTTGGCTTGGGAAGTAGTGTCAACAATGAAGGTGCTAGGTATGGACAGCTGTGATGCAGTGACATTGTCCGAAGACCTTTTGGTGTGATTTTTGCCAGCCACAGGACGTCTGCCTCTGCAGCTACTGTCCTGGGGTCTTCGAAAGAACTCTGCAATAATAAGAGTCTAATGTCTTCTGGCATCCTCTCCAGGAAGAGCTGTTAGAATAACATATCTGGCCATTGGCCGGATGCCAGGCACAGCATGTTGTCCATTAGTTCAGACGGGGCGCGGTCACCCAAATCCTCCATGTGTAACAGTCTGGCAGCCCTCTCTCTGTGGGACATGGCATAAATTCACAGCAGGACTGCTTTTAGAGTGTCATACTTCCACTCTCCAGGCTCTGGTCGATCATGCAGGACGTCATCGACTCGCTCAACAGTGGCTTGGTCCAAGGCATTGATGAAGTGATATTAGCAAGTTGTGTCCACCTCGATCTTCCTGAGGTGAAATTATCTGTCGACAATTTCAGACAAATTGTCTGTGGATTAGTTCAAAACCACAGCTCTGGTTCCAACATCCAGAAGGGCAGTAGCTTAACAGCAACAGCTGCAGTATCCAATATAGACTAACAGCTCATTTTGGTCCCGTCGAGGGTCACCAATTGTAGCCACTGAAAATGCAGTGGTGGATGATCAACACAAAATATCGACAAACAGAGCTTCAGGTAAATCAGAACTCATTTACTCGAGTCACGCGCAAATTCTTTTAAAACACTGCGCCACGTCATGATGTTATGATGTCCCATACCAGTTCTCTAGACTTTTTGGAATTGTAGTTTATCTATAGCGCCACTACACAGAAATGTATCCCATTTATTTGTGTAAACAATGAGCTGTAGAAAGAAGACTTGAGTAGAAACGGTGAGTCAATGTTTTAGGTTGGGATCCTTTCTTAAGACTGAAGTAAAAAAGGGTGATATTGTGTTTATGAAGGAGGAAAGAAATTGGAGAGGGGCCAAGAGATTATTGGACAGAAGATGAGAGAGGTGGAGAGAGAGGTGGGGTGGGGGGGAAACCACTGGGAAGAGAGTGAAGTTAAAGTTAAGTACAGAAGTAGGTAAAGAAGGATGCAGTGGAACCAGCCTGAGGGAAAATGAGAAAAAAACAGTGATCACGGCATTAAGGATGACAAGGAGGAAAATGATGCTGTTCCTCATTTCCACTTGAAATTCTGAAGCAGAGGAATATCCGAGAGACAGAGTAAACATGAAGAGCCAATAGGAAGAGCCTGCTGCTTCAATAGTCTACGCCTTTACTCCTTCTACAAAGGTGCATTTTCCTGGGATATTTTCCATCTGACAATTTCCTTACATGTCTAAGTCCCTCTGCAGACTTCCTGCTCCCGCAACACTAACCATCATTCCACCTGCCTTCATATCATCTGCAGACTTGGCCACAAAGCCATCCTTTTGGTTATTCAAATCATTTACATTCAACATGAAAAGTGGTGGACTCAACACCAGCCCCTGCCATTAGTTACCGGCAGTCAGACAGAAGAGGCCCCCTTTATTCCCACTCTTTACTTTCTGCCAGTCAGCCCCGCTTCCATCCATGCAGGCATCTCTCCCATAATAACCTGGGCTGATAACTCCTTTCACTGGCTCATGTGTCGCTTCTTGTCGAAGGCCTGAAAATCCAAGAAAAGAACATCCATTGACTCTCTTTTGTCTGTCCTGCTTGTTATTGGAAGATCTCCCCTGAAGGAGAGATGCCTATCATTGAAGTTAGACTAGCCAGCCTATAATTTCCTGTCTTTTATCCCTCTCCCTTCTTCAAGGGAGGAGAAACATTAATGATTTTCTATTCTGCTGGAACTCTTCCCGACCCAAGTGATTATTAAAAAATTAGTACTAATGCCTCCCCAATCTCTCCAACTACCTCTTTCAGAACCCAGGAGTGCAATACCTCTGATCCAAATGTCTTATCCATCTTAAGTCCCTTCAGCTTAACTCTTCCTCCTTAGTAATAGTGACTACATTCACTTGTGCCTCCTAACTGCCTCCATCTAACAATCACCTGTAATTCCATGTCATGTGGTGGCGAAATGGCCTGGCTCGGAGACCGTGATGATAAAAAAAAACTTGATTGTTTGAAAAACATAGGGACTGCAGGCACTGGAATCTTGAACAAACGAAGAGAAACTGGAGGGTGTTAGTGGGTCAGAGAGTTTCCACAGGGAGAAATGGTCAGTCGCATTTCAGACCAGCTAATTAAGAAATAATACACCTACAAAACATTTCTACATTTACTGATGAGGGGTTTTTGGCCCAAAACATTGACTGTCTATTGGCTTCCACAGATGCTGCATGACCCACTGATTTCTTCCCATGCATTGCTAAAAGTTTTCCAACATCTGCTATCTCTCATTTACCTACATATTTATGAAAACATTATTGTGCCAAGGCACAATAATTTTCAATGCTAATATACAAGGACTTTATTCTCTGTTTAAACAGTTATGTTAACAGGGACCAACATAATTTAAGAGTTTGAACACTTCTGAGTAATTATTGGTCATTAGTGTTTAATTTTTTGGCTAAGATTACATGGCTCGCACTACAATGAAGAGGAATGTACTTTGGCATCCAGTCCCTTACAGCAGCTATGAGGTTTTCATCAATGAAATAAAGAAAGATAAAATCACTCACATATTTTTATTACCAGTCATTTAGAGTTCAGCTAAAATATTTCTCAGCTAACATTCCATTGTGGCTTGGATAAATCATTTTACACACAATTTTTGAATGAAATAATGCATTCAGGAACTATTTAGATCAATTCTCGAAAATGAACAGATGACTGATCCCTTGTGGTTTGAGTTAGAAGTGGGGAAGTCAAAACCAAATGGATTTCAATGCAATTAGAGAAATCAAAACTACAAACCTTGGTTGATGTACTTTTCTCACTTATTAGCAGACATCAGTTGACATGGCAAGCTGAAATTTCCAGAAGTCTATTAAAGAAAAAGGAAACAGTAATATTTTGATGTAATTCCAATTTTCAGTGATTTCAGCTTCTGACTGACTTTTGCAATAAATGTGGGAATGATTCCAAAATAAAAATTCATTTTGAATTTGTTCAGCAAATCAAATAGAGAATGGGATAGATTAAAAAAAACAGTGTAAGGACATCATATTTTGCAAATGGGAGGTCCACTTAAGATTCTGATAACAGCAGAAAAAACCTGACCTTGAATCTGGAGGTTTATGTTTTCATGCTCAATGTATCTTCTGCCAGATGGAATGGGGAGGTTGGGGGGGGGGTAAGAAGAGTGTGATAGGGGTGGGTCAGGTCCTTTAAAACATTGGGAGCTTTCCTGAGACAGCGGCAGTTATAGATGGGATTGCTGGAGGGGACCGAGCATGTGTGATGGATTGAGCCTTGTTCACAATCCTCTGCTGTTTGCTGCAGTCTTGGGTAGAGCAGTTCCCATCTCATGCAGTGATGCACACTGCCATGATGTTTTTAATCGTGGGCCTGTAGAAGACACATGATGTCAAATTTCCTCAGGCTTCTCACGAAGTTGAGGCACTACTGTACCTTCTTGGTCATTTCATCAATCTGCGTGGACCAGGACAGGTCACTGGAGATGTTTACCCTGGGAACTTAAAGTGTCAACTATCTCCACCTCAGCACAGTTGTTGAGGACCAGGGAGTGGGCTCTGCCCCTCTTCAAGGAATCAATGACTAGCTTCTTTTTTAAAATTTTATTTCGTATTTTTTCAATAAAAATAAACAGACTTTTACAGAATAAGTAGTCTAATAATAAAACAGTAAACCCATCCCCTCCCCCTCCCACAACAGATCCCTAAAGGGATCCATTAAAAATAAATAAAAACATTCAGTAATTTACGATATTACTAAATTCATATTCTTCATATAAGGTGTCCACATCTTAACAAACAAAATCATAACGATTATGTAAATTATATGTTATTTCCTCCATATAGATACACGACTTCAACTCATGATGCCATCGAACTACATTTAACTCCGCTTCATCTTTCCAGGACATAGCAATACATTTACGAGCAACTGTCAATGCTAGACGAATAAACGCTGTCTGAAACTTATCCAACCCAAAGTCCACTAACGGAGTAAAATAACCGAACTAAAAAAATTTTGGATCTAAGGGAAATTGAATTTTAAACAAATTTTGAAGCAATTTCCTAATTTTAAACCAGAAAAGGATGAACTTTATCACAAAACAAAACAGAATGTAGAAATGTTCCAACACCTAATCCACACCTAGAACACAAGTCTGAATGACTAAATCCATATTTTTTCAATTTTTCAGGGGTTAAATATAACTGAAGCAAAAATTTATAATTAACCATACTATATCTTACATTAATTCATTTAGTCAACCCATCATAACACATATTTTCCCAATCCACCCAACTCATCTCACAACTTAAATCGTGCTCCCATTTAATCCTAGATGTATCTACATTTTTTTAACCATTGTATCTTGAAATAAGGCATACATTTCTGATATAAAACCTTTATCTGAAAAATATGAAACCATAAATTCAAATTTAGTTAACTTAGAAATATTCATTTCTCTTCCAAAATTATCTTTCACTAATGCCCTAATTTGATAATAAACAGACAGAGAATTCTCTAAAAATCCCAAATTTCTCTTTAAGATGATTAAATGATAAATATTTTCCTTCTTCAAAACAATCCTGCAATCTTTTTATTCCTTTAATCCACCAATCTTCTAAAACTCTATTATTCAATGAAAAAGGAATCAATTTATTTTGATATATTGGGGTTTGAGCTGATAAACTACCCTTTGATCCTATAAATAAATTCCTTTTAGTCCAAATTTCTAATAAATATTTCAAAATTGGTACATTATATTTCTGTAGTAAGACAGTATTCCATTTAAATACAAAATGATGGTGACAAGGTTCCAATATCGCAGCCAATTCCACCCTAGCCCAACAAGGAGAGTTTGAAATATCTAACATATGATTAATAAATCTTAATTGAGCAGCTTCATAATAATTTTAAAAATTAGGTAATTGCAAACCTCCCAAAGCATACTGTACGACTATCTTCTTGATGTTGCTGACATTGAGGGAGAGGTTGTTGTCCTAAAACAAAGCCACAGGTCCCTCTATCTCTCTCCTGTACTCTGGCTTGTAATTGTTACAGATCCTGCCCATGACAGTGGTATCATCTGTGAACTTAAGATGGAGTTAGAGCTGTGTTTGGGCATGTAGTAGGTGTACAGGGTGAGTAGTAGGGGACTGAGTACACAATCTGTGGGACAAAGTGCTGAGGATGATGGCAGAGGATATACTATCACCAATCTTCACTGATTGCGGCCTGTGGAGTGGAGTGTAGGGCAGAGGAGATGATGCCTGCTGTGAACCTGTTTGGCAACACAATCTGAAGAAAAAATACTTATAAACTATTTTTTGGACAGCTCAGGCTTGTGTTCTGGAAGGGCCTGTTTCCTTGCTGTGTTCCTAAATTAAAATTATTTAAGGACATGTGGAAAGGATTACTGCAAGGCCTTGTAAACAGCGCTTCACATCATCAGGCCATTACAAAAAGCTTTTCTGGTTTTTTGTAAAAACTTCTGATAGCCACAGCTTCAAAGTTTCTTACCAGCCTTGCATCAGCAATTTTAAGGTTTTGTATCTTCATAAAAAAGAATTCTCACCCACCCACTATTGATCCAAGGAAGACTGTTGACCTGTGGTAAATCACTGTATACACATTTGATGTGCTAGGACATGCCCCTTGCTGACTGTGCCTGAGGCTCCTCCATTGACCCTTGAATAAAGGCGATTGTGCCACAGCGCCCTCCTCAGTCCAGGATAGCCGACCGGCATGGACAGAGATCCATTTGGTTGTGAATAAAACCCTATCAGTTCCTCTACAACTTCTAGTCTTTGAAGTTATTGATGCTGCATCATGACCAACAATATTTCCTTGTCTGCCATTGAAAATAATCTGTTAATCATTCTGCCAAACTATCAGAAGAATTCTGTGACAAGGCTGGGAATGAGGAAATCAGAGTCCCATTCTATACTCTCCCCACAGTCCCATCACCTCCCTCCCTGGACTCTGTCCCTCATCCAACACTGGGCCAATTAATCCACCAACCTGCACATCCATGGTCGTAAACCGCAGCATCAAGGGACCCCCCCCCCCCCCACCCCCACCCCCACCACCACCTCGGTTATGAGAGAATCCAAACAGAGAGCGCCAGGAATCAGGATTGAAACTGAGTATCTGGGGCTTGGAGGCAGAAACACTATCTGCAGGGCCATTGTGCTTCCCACATCCCCCCACCCCCGCCACCCCACCAATTCCCTTCAAAAGTTCTTTTATTTCAACAAATTTAACAAATAAAATAATCTTCCTGAATAATTTGGGGGAGTGTGCAACGTGGGAATGTTCAGGTGATCAGATTGCATCTTTTCCACTCTCATGAGTTATCAGGCAGAGACTGGACCTGTTGTTGGATAGGCTGGAGTACAAAACATATCCAGTGTAATAGCCAGCGGACATGTACAGAAAGGGAGTCACACTGAATAGCCCCAGGTACTGACTTTGATGACTGAATGTTAATAACTCAAAGTTAGTTGACAACACAAAAGGAGGTGGGATGATGAGCAGTGAGAATGTGAAACGTAGCTTCAAGATAATTCAAACAAGTTGAGTGATTGGATAAATGGAGTGGCATTGTCCACTTTTGTAAGAATAATAAATTCAGAGACACAGCAACGGAGCAGGCTCTTCCACTCTATGACCTTTTGCTACCCAAATACACTCATGTGACCATTTAAGCTACAAACCCCATACATCTGTGGAATGTGGGAGGCAACCGGAACATCCAGAAGAAACCTCCACAGTCATGGTGAGAACATACAAGCTCCTTACAGATAGTGGTGGATTCGAACCCGGGTCACTGGTGCTGTCATAGCATTGTGGTAATGGTGCAGCCCTTAAAATGGCAGAATATCAACTGAATGGTGTTAAGATGCTGGGGTCTGGTGCAGTACACACACACACACACATGATGGAGAAAGTCAGCAGGACACAAGCATCCATAGGAAATAAAAGTCAGACAATATTCAGGGTCTGAGCCCTTCCTCAGGAGTGCTGAACAGCTATCTGCCTGGTCTTTGACACTCCTGAGGAAGGGCTCAGGCCTGAAACATTGACTGCCTTTTACTTTCTATGCTGTGTGACCTGCTAACTTAGATTGGAAATTGTTGACATGCAAGCATACCTGTGTGTTCTTGAGCACCAGATACTGAAAGCAAACCTACAGGCTACCTCCAGGATTCCTTGCCTCCAGTTCTCCACCCCTTTCCTTTCATTCTCCTATCAGAGAGTAACCCATGGCTCTCTGCCCTCTCCCCTTATCACTTCTCAACTTCTTTCTCTTCTACCCACTTGTATCCACCTATGACTTTTTATCTGTTATCCTGTGCACCTCCCCTTGCCCCCCTCTCCTCACCTCCTCCCCTTCCTTTTTATGCAGGTGTCTGCTTATTTCTGCCTATAACTTGATGAAGGGCCCAGGCCAGAAACGTTGGTTACCCTTTACTTCCTATGGATGATGCATGATCTGCTGAGTTTCTACAGCACTTTTGTGTCTTGCACTCAATCTCAGCACCAGCAGACTTTCTATAGGCTCAGTGAGCAGTTTGGAAGGTGAAAGTAAGATGCAAGGGGTGTTGAGTACTGGAGCAAGGATATCTTACATCAACGATGCAGGGCTATGGTGGGCCCATATATGAAGTAGCAAGTGCATCTTTGGTTGTACAACTTAAGAGGGAATGCTCTTGCAATGGAGCTGCAATGATGGTTCACTATTCTAGCACTTGATGAGGCAGGAATGTCACATGATGAGAGGTTGACTCTGCCTGCCTTCACTCAAGTTTGGAAAAATTAGATCTCATTGAAATTCTGATTGAAGGGAAGATGTTGCCTTTGACTGTATTAATTTAGTACCAGGGATCTCAGAATATGAGGTAAAGCAGGTAAGTCTGTGGTGAGAGAGGTTTCCTTCCTCAGGGAGGTGAATTTGTGGAATTCTCCTCCACAGAAGATCTGTAGAGGCCAAGCTGCTGACTATCCATAGGGAGAAGATGGATTTCTAAGCATAACAAGTGCTTAGTACCACAGAGATATGGTACTGGGATGGAGGTTCAATGATGACCACATGGAATGGTTGGGGGATGCTCAAAGGCCAAGGGTTCCCTTCTGTTCCCATTTATCACATTGCTGGGCAGCACCAGTTTCCAGGTCTCAGGGTGAGGTCTTCCTACGTGTGAGGAGAGCAGCACAGCCCGGGCACACATGTGAGATCCTGATGGCTGTCGTTGGAGAGCATTGATTTACACATGATGCCACATGGAAACTGATTAATAATGCATGTTCAGTGCAGCAGAAGGATCCATCCAGCAGGAGGGATCACCCAGCATATCAGGTCCTGTGACTGCAAGTGCTGCTGAGTGCTGATTATACTGGGGCTCTTGTAATATCAGTGCAGCTTTACACAAGGTTGGATTTTGGGCTCTATAGTATGCATACAGGATAAAAATAAATAGGATGATGGTTTTGATTATTAACTATGAACTTTTGCTACTGATTTTATCTCACAGTCTGCAATCTCAGCAGATAAATTTCAACTTATGAGGTATGTTTAACATGCTATGAGGATTTACCATTCACGGATGGGAGATCATTCACCCAAACATCTGATGAACAGAGAATTAGGGTTGGGTTTTTTCCAGATCTCAGGGTTAGGTCTTCCTGTGAATGAGGAGCAACCTAGCTCCTGATTCCAATGAGTTTTTTCTTCTTTATTTGGACTGAATAGCAACGATGACTTTTTTTCACCTTTGGACAAATAACTGTCTGTAGCTTTGGGGAATAACAAGGTACTAACCTTGTAGCTCACACTCTTTCATGCACCTTTGAAATTTTTGACCACTTACCTACTGCAAGGGGTAGTTCGTGACCAGAACTTGATCAAAGAGAAGAGATCACAGGCTTGTCAAAAGAGTTTGAACATGGAGCATGGAACAGCCAAAAGTATGATTGGGGAATAATCAAGGGGCAAGAAAGGGGGGCAACTATCTAGAGGACATTACAGACTCGGGGAGGGTGGAGGCATTTAAAATGTTCAAAATCATTGTGGCTCTTAACTGGGAGATTGTGCAGTGAACAAAGAGCAGCATAATAGATTGCCAGTGTTTGGGACAAGAGCAAGTTTTGGATACTGGGAGTGCACAGAGAGCAGAACAAAGAAGGTCCTTCAGCGGTGGACACATCTGGGAGTCTGATGGGACAGAAGGGGAGTTCAGGAACAGATGACGAGGCAGAGACAAAGTGACTAATTAATGACATTAGTATGGGATACAATAGCTTTAATGGCTGCCGAGGGGGTTCATTGAATAAATTAAATAAAGCAGCTGAACTATGAGAAAGAAGATGACCTGATGTTTAATTCTATGAGGAATGGAGAAGTTCTTCAGATGAAACATTGTCTGGGTTATTATTTTCAGTATTTCATCCTCAAGAATTCCCAACAGCTAAACCAATGATAAGACTTCAAATGAACAAAATAATGATTTTAGATTTAATCGGATGCTCTATTTTCATTTGACATTGGTGTCACTTTTTGCCATATTTCAGCCAGATGCAGACTCTCTGCAGGGCAAGCATTGAGCTGTGAAATAGTTTTTTTAATTAAAAAAATAATTGGAGATACAGTACGGTAACAGGCCCTTCTGGCTCATGAACCCATGAGCTGTCCAATTCCACCCATGTGATCAGTTAACCTGCTAACTCTGTACCTCTTTAGAATAGCAACTCTAAATGTGCAGTTTCTACCTTGTGGAGTCCTCAACCCAAAACATCTGCTGACCATTCCTGCCACCCCCTACCCCCAATGACGCTGCCTGATACACTGGGATTCTCCAGTTATTTGTCTTTTTTGCAACATTAACCATCAGTGCCTCTCTACTCCAGTCTCTATCTCTGTCTGTTGCTCTTTATGATAAGCTCATCCCTCACCTCTCAGCTCTTTAATGCCATGTTAATGCAAAGCTAACATTATTCTGTTCACCACAACCACTAGACTGAACAAGAATGCACATTTATTTTTTGAAAAAGGGTTATTTTTGAAATGAAAAAGAACATGATAACATAAAGGTTAATGCAACAAATTGCTGTCCAGCGTCCTAACCCACTTAACCAGGGACACGTGTTCTGATCCCACAGTGGAGTTTAAGGAAGTGAAATATATTTAGCCCCAGGAAAGAATGGATGAAAATTCTGGATATTTTTTGTTAAAAACTCATCTGGATTTCCAATGATGGTCAGGGTATAGATACTGTGAGGTGAAAGTTCTGCTTGAAGCTGTTGTGAATCTGTTCCTTTTCACTTGTTGCATTTGGCTCAAAGGTTGGAAATATTGTGGATAATGCAAACAGGTGTCATAAGTTACAGTGGGATCTAGACAGGATGCAGAGTTGAGTGGAGTAGTGGCGGATGGTGTTCCGTCAGATAAGTGTGGTGATGTACTACAGAAGGTCAAACTCGACATTGAAGTAGGTGGTTAATGGTTTAACAGTGTGGAGGTACAGAGAGATCTTGGGGTCCAGGTCCATAGATCCATCAAGGTTGCCGCACAAGTTGATAAGATGGTTAAGAAGGCATGTGGTGTGCTGGCCTTCAATAGTCAGGAGAGTGAGTTCAAGACCTGAGATGTAATGTTGCAGCTCTATGAAAAATGTGATTACACCACACTTATGTTCAGTTCTGGTCAGCTCATCATAGGAATGATGTAGAAGCGTTATAGAAGGGTGCAGAGGCTATTTACCAGGATACTTCTTGGATAAGAGAAAATCTCATGAAGAGAGATGAGTGAGTTGGGGCTTTTCTCTTTGGTGACAGAGAATGAGATGTGACCCAATAGAGGTGCATACGATTATAAGAGCCTGAGATAGGATGGACAGCCAGCATCTTTTCCCCAGGGTATTAATGGCCAATACCAGCGGATATCTCTTTAGGTGAGTGGGCAAGAGATGTCAGAGGTATCTTTTTTAAACAGAGTACTAGTTCCCTGAAATTCATTGCTAGGGGGTGGTGATGGAGGGTGGTAAAATAGGTATATTCAAAAGATTCTTATCTAGGCATGAGGATTAATGAAAAATAGAGGGTTATGGTTATGAGGAAGGGAAAGGTTAGATTGATGTGGAATAGGTTTACATAGACCAGCATAACATTGTGGATTGAAGGGTTTGTACTGTGTTGTAATGTTCTATGTTCTAGAACACGCATCCTAGTTACACTCATCTCCTCTTATCTCACTGCTGTCAAATCAATTCCAACCTCTCACATAGAGAGAAACAGCATGGAAGCAGGCCCTTCAACCCATCAAGTCTATGCTGATCACCCAGCACCCAGTTACACTAGTCCTGCATTTAGATGTAAAAAAAAAATTCTCTCACATTACATCCACACTCCCACCCCCACTGCCCCCCCACCCCCCCTCCTGGATTCCATCACTTGCCAGCACACACTTCACTATTAGAGGGCCAGCAACTTGGGTTCGAACCCACCGCACACTGTAAGGAGTTTGTACATTCTACCTGTGTATGCTTGGGTTTCTTTCAGGTGCTTTGGTTTATTCCTATGTTCCAAAGACGTACAGGTTTAGTGGGTTAATTGGTCACGTGGGTGTAATTGGGCTGTGTGGACTCGTGGGCTAGAAGGGCCTGTTACCATGCTAAAAACTAAAAAGAAAACTAAAACTCGAGGCATTAGTGTGGCTCATTTAACCAGGTAACTTAGAAGTCTGTGATATGGGAAGAAGCAGGAGCACCCGGGGAGAAACCTATGGGCCTCACAGACAGAGCAGGCACGCCCTACACAGACAGTGCTGGTGATCGGGAGTGAATGTGAAGCTTGGAACTGTGCGTCCACAGTCTACCAGCTGCATCATTGCTCTGCCTCTGAGATGAATTACTAACTAACCACCAGCTCTCATCTCAGCCTTCTATCCTGGAGGATGGGAGGCTGAGGAGTGACCTACTATAAAATCAAGAGGGGCATGGGTAAGGTAAATAGCATGCTTCTCAGGGTAGAGCCATCTGAAACTAGAGGCCAGAGGTTTCAAGTGAGGAGGAAAATTTACAGGGGTATTGAAGGATAGCTGTTCCACATAGAGGGTGGTTGGAGTGTGGGACAAGGAAGTGGTAGAGCTGGGGACAGTTACAATGATTAAGTACAGGCGCTCCTCAACTTACTGTAGGATTTCATTCCGTTAACTTCATCATAAGTCAATAAAGAACACCGCACCTACCATTTTTTTATAACTGAATTTTGAATACCTTTATTCCACACTGAAAAAGCCATTAACATACACAACTGAAAGCGAGGTTCAGACAGCATCACGAGGGAGTATGCTGTACGATATTGTCGAGCAATGCTGCCATTGGTCAGCCTTGTGAGAGAGTAGCATGTGGTAAACACTGTAAGTATATTTATCTGTCTGAGCACACCCATTGGCGACTGTACCTGTGGCTCCTCCCACATTTCCCTAAATAAAGGTGACTGTTCCTCAGCCCCCTCTTTAGTTCAGGACAGTCAACCAGCAGGGATGTGCCTTCATTCTACTGCGAATAAAAGCCCATCTATTTTCCTCAATGTCAGTCTTTTAGAGTCATCGATGGTGCATCAATTTTATTTGCAATAGTCTTGTCAATGGAGCAGATCCTGAAGCCAGAGAAAATGGATTTGACTCTCAATCGCCCGAGGCATCTACCGACTTTGAACACTGGGTGCGCTGCTTCGAGGCATTCCTGCAGGCATCATCAACCATCGATCGATCAGAGAACGACAAACTATAGGTACTGCATGTCCCAGTGTACTCGATGATCAGGGACCAATGGACATATTGAAAGGTCAGTAGCTGAGCCAGATCAATGAGGTCTATGCCAGAGTGACCCAAAAGCAGCAACTGGGGGTGTCAAACGCGAAGTACCTGCAGGCCCTATGAACTCTCAGATGGGCCTGCGAATGCAAGGCCGGGACGGCTGCAGAGCACACGGAAGACCTGATTAGAGATGCCTATGTCGTAGGCATTAGGTCCAACTACCTCTGCCAGAGACTATTAGAGGAAGGTGAGCTCAGTCTGCGGAGGGCGGTTGAACTGCCAGGCCCACTGGAGATAGTCCATTTGAATATGGAGACCTACACAAATGACAGCGTGGCAGCATCGTGATTGTCCCAGGCGGCACTAACTTCAGACGCGCTGCCACCATCATATTCCACCAGCGACCCAACTATGGCCACTATATATACTCCATAAGGACCCAAAGTGCTATTTCTGCAGCCTGGGCAAGCACCCGAGGAAACGCCACCCAGCAAAAGATGTGGTTTGCTCCAGCTGTGGGAAGAAAGGGCACTATGCTAAGATGTGTAGATCAAAACCACCCGTCCCTAACAGAGTCGCGTGTTGGCCATAGGGGGCCACGGCCTTAGACACCACCATCCCCAGGAACTAGCAGCACCATGTGCAAGTTGTGGGGCCACCATCTTGGATGCCACCATCTCCCGACTCAACACTCAAACTCTCAGATGCGGCCACAAGCTCCTATCTCACTCGACCAGAGCAGTCTCCATCAACTCGCGAGATCAATGATGGGGATTCAGGTAAATGGTAAATGTCCACGTGATGAGTTTCCTGTTCGATAGTGGGAGCATGGAGGGCTTCATTCACCCTGACACGAAGCAGCGCTACTCCCTCGAGGTAATGCCAGTTAGCCAAAATGTTTCCTCAAGGACACATTTGGTGGATGTCCACAACTACTGGGCAGTGAATCTGACTGTGCAGGACGAGGAATACAAAAACTTTAAACTCCTGGTAATGGCATCACTCTGCACTGCTGTGCTACTGGGACTTGACTTCCAATGTCACCTTAAAAGTGTGATGATGGAGTACAATGGTCCCATCCACCCATCACTGTCTGTAAATACCAGTTTTTAAATCGCCCACTGTGCTCCACCCATCCTCCATCCTCCTCCCCCACCGCACAGAGCCGACAACCTGATGGTCCATTATGCACGACCTGCGGATTTTCCACCCTCAAAGACACCCCTCCATCACTGTTTGCCAACCTCACCCCCAACTGTAAAACCGTTGTCACCAAAAGGAGGTGATACAGTGCTGGAGGCATAGCCTTTATTAGGGCGGAAGTGAAGTGACTACTCAACAAGGGGATAATTGACTCACTCTAACCCCACACTCTACACTCTCTGACTCACTGTAACCCCACACCCCGCACTCTCTGCCACACTGAAACCCCGTACCCCGCACTTTCTGACTCCCTGTAACACTACATCCCGCACTGTTTAAATAACTGTACACCCCACATTCTCTGGCAATGTAACACTATACCATGCACTTTTGTATTGTATGACCATTTGTTTTTAAAAATGGGTTGACTTGCATGGATAGTACATGAAACAAAATGGTTTACTATATCTTGACACGCATGACAATAAACAATTCAATTCAGAGGAGTAAGAGAATTTTCGACCTTATGGATTGAAGCCAGATCATTCTTTTTTCCCTCTAATGTTACTCGAGCCATTGAGTTTATGCAGCAGGTTGATTTTTGTTTCAGTTGCCATCATCTGCAATGTCCTGTATGACTCCAAGACCCCTGCTGCCTCAAGGAAGATCGGAGAGGTCCCTCCTCATGGCTGTCTCTAGTTGGTGCGATTCCCCTGTGTGGGTGTGGAGTACAAAAAATTCGGCCAGGCACAGGACGAAACGAAACGGACTGCAGACACTGTGAGAGCCGGAGTCAAATCTCGTCGTCATGGCCTTGGAAGTGGATTGCTATCTTCCCCACATTGGGAATAGGAAGGAACGAGACTGGAGACCGGGCAGAGGCTGTTTACTATGTATATCTGGAATGTGAGAGTTTGTAGCCTCCATTTGAATATCTGAAAGGGGTGGTGGATGGGGAGTGGTAGATCACTTGGAGGATCTCCTAGTTCAATTTGCTCCTGTGCTTGGCCATTCAGGGGTCTGTTCACTGGAGAAGGGGCACATGGGAGTCTATGGGTACAATGAGAGATTTCCAGGACCAGTGCTCAAATGGGTTCTGGATAGTGATGATTGTGTTATAATTTGAATTTGTAAATAGCTTTGAATTGAAATGCATTAATATTGTCTTAATGTGATTTCTTGTAATCACTAATAAACCAGCTTTGTTGAAAGAAAAAGAGATGATAGTGGAAACAGGTCAGGAGAAATGAACTGAATCACAGTGTGGAGCAACATGCTGATGATAGGTCAGAAAATCTTCAATGAATTTGGGGTTTTCATCTTAAGAGTGCACTGGAAAATTATATGATTGGTTGTGGTGGTACACCACCGGCCTACTGCAGGGGGCTAACCTCTGTACCTGCAGGAGTGAACCACCGGCCTACTGCAGGGGGCAACCTCTGTACCTGCAGGAGTGTACCACCGGCCTACTGCAGGGGGCAACCTCTGTACCTGCAGGAGTGTAAGGGGACAGGACAACACCTGGCTGACTGCTGACTGCCAATCAGTCGGCCTGAATGGATCAAGCCCCACCCGGTTGGGAGTCAATCACCCTCCGGGATATAAGCCTGCGCCGGCCTCCCAAGGTCTCACTCAGACTTGCTGAAGCCACACCCAACCTGGCTCTGTGGAGGTCTTTGTGGATTAAAACCTGTTGTTCAGTCTTTACCTTGTGTGTGTCTGATTCTGTCTAACCACAATTTAATCCACAAAATTTTCCCACAACTGCCATGGAAAAAATCCTGAGTGCAGGGAGCCTCGAGGTTGACCCATGCCACCTGGAAGCCCAGACACGCTACGAGATCTGGCAGCATGCGGTCAAGGCAATCATCGAGACACATGAGGGCGACATCCTGGACTCTGATCGGAAAATGTTGATCCTACTCCCGTCAAAGCTGGTTCCCCACGCCTTCCAGGTAACCAAAGGCTGCTCCACGTACAAGAGCGCAATGGACACTCTCGAGAACTTGGTTAAGCTCCCCATGAATGTGGTCTGTGCAAGGTACCTCCTCAACATTCGAGCCCAGAAACTCGGGGAGAAGACTGAGTCTTACCTGGGACACTTGCGAGAGTTGGCCCAACCGTGTCCGGCTGAACCCGGGGTAGGTGTAGAGGAGGTCGAGCGGCTGATCCGGGACGCCTTCGTCTGAGGGCTACACTTGAGAGCCATCCGGCAGAAGCTGCTGGAAGACAACATCTATGCCCCGAGCATCTGCACTAGCCCTTGCCCTCGCCAAGAACTACAGCGACGTCACTTCCGGCTCACGGCATGACGTCACTTCCAGCTGACTTAATGACGTCACTGCCGCCAGCTGTGATGACATCACTTCCCCCCGCACAGTGGACATGGCTGGGGAAGGAGGCCAGCCACATAGCAGATCCCCACATGCCGCCGCCATCTTGGACCAGGCAGCCCCCGACTCGGAGGGCTCCTGACGACATTGAAAACAGCGTGGTCAACACGGGCGATGACCAGGCCACCCTACTGATGCTCCTCACACTTCTGGGTGCCATCAGCTGCCGCACGCCGCACCCAGCGACCGTCGGCAACGTGGTCAACACAGGCGATGACCAGTCCGCCATATTGATGCTACCCATCCCTCCGGATAGCGACGACTCCGACTCCGAGATGGTCCTGGTTGCCACCACGCTGACCAGGGACATTCCCCACGATCTCAGGCACTCGATGATGGACGTGCGAGTCAATGGGCTGGTAACAAAGTGCCTGTTGAACAGTGGCAACACCGAGAGCTTCATTCACCCGACTATGGCCCACTCCCTAAAGTTAAAGGTCCACCCCACCACTTGCTCGATCACCCTAGCCACCAAGAATAAAACTGTTGATACCCTCGGGCACTGCTCAGTTGATATAATGGTGGGAAGGGAGACTTACACAGAATTCAGGTTCCTGGGCCTGGATTTCCAGTGCCACCTGCAGAGTGTTACCCTTGCCTTCAGGGGGCCCCAACCTCCACTCACATTGCACTGCACGCCAACATACCAGCCCCGGCCAACCTGCAGCCTCTCCACACTGCATCACCCCACCGGCGCTCTTTCCACATCTTGCACTAGGCTGCAAACCGATCGCCACCAGAAGTAGACGCTATTGCACTGCAGACAGGGACTTCATCAAGGCGGAGGTTGTGCAACTCCTGGAGTAAGGCATTATAGAGCCCAGTTACAGCCCTTGGAGAGCTCAAGTCCTGATGGTCAAAGGGAGAAGTAAGCCGAGGATGGTCGTGGATTATAGCCAGAGCATTAATCAGTAAACCCAGCTGGATGCCTACCCCCTGCCGAGGATTGTTGACATGGTCTATGAGATTGCCCGCTACCGGGTTTTCTCCACGATTAACCTGAAGTCAGCATATCACCAAATCCCTAGCTACCCAAAGGACAAGCTCTACAGTGCCTTTAAGGCAGACGGGCATCTGTACCAGTTCCGCCGGATTCCTTTTGGGGTCACAAACAGGGTCTCTGTGTTCCAGCGGGAGATGGATCGCGTGGTAGACCGGCACAAGCTGAAGGCGACATTCCCGTATCTGGATAACGTCACTATCTACAGCTGTGACCAGCAGGACAGCAGGACCATGATGCTAACTTGGAAAAATTCCTCCTGACGGCCACGGAGCTGAACCTCACTTACAACAAGGAGAAGTATGTGTTCAGCACGATCCGCCTCGCCATCCAGGGGTACATCGTAGCCCATGGAGTCGTCGACACAGATCCAGAAAGGATGCGCCCACCTTCACTTCTCAGACAAGGCCCAAGGCACAATTTTTCCCCTCCCTCCTGAGGCACAGGCACCCTTCACCCGCATCAGGCAAGACATCGTGGACGCCACGATGCAGGCTTTGGATGAGGACGCCCCCTTCCAGGTGGAGAGTAATGCCTCCAAGGTGGCCCTTGCTGCTACCCTCAACCAAGGCAGGGGGAGGCTGGGGGCGCCCCATCACCTTCTTCTCCAGGACTCTCCATGGCTCCGAACTAGGGCAGTCTGCATTGCAAACAAGGCCCAGACGATTGTGTAAGAGGTCCGCCAATGACGTCACTACCTGGCCGGCAGGAGATTCACGCCTCTCATGGACCAGCGGGCTGTGGCATTCATGTTTAACACTACCCACAAGAGCAAGATAAAGAACGACAAGATCCTGCGCTGGAGAGTCGAGCTGGCAACCTACAGCTACGACATCCAGTACCACCCCAGAAAGTTTAACGATCTCCTGATGCTCTCTCTCACACCTGTGTGTCTATGCATGATGACAGGTTGCAGGCATTGCATGAGTCCCTCTGCCATCTTGGCGTCACCCAGTTGTACCATTTCGTTAAGTCCTGAAATCTGCCGTACACCATCAGGGACGTCAGGGACATGACTGAGGCCTGTCGGGTCTGTGCAGAGTGTAAACCCCATTTCTTCCACTCCCCCCCCCCCCCAGGCCCACATTGTAAAGGCTACTCGGCCTATCGAGCATCTCAGCGTGGACTTCAAAGGGCCCCTTCCTTCCACAAACCGAAATGTCTACTTACTCATGGAAGCAGATGAGTACTCACGCTTCCCTTTCGCCATCCCTTGTCTGGACACCTCCACGGCCACTGTCATCAGGGCTTTGGAGCAGATCTTCACCATGTTTGGCTACCCCGCCTTCATCCACACCAACCGGGGGTCTAGTTTCATGAGCGACAAGCTGCGCCAGTACCTGACGGCAAGGGGTATCGCGACCAGTCGCATGACAAGCTATAACCCAAGAGGTAACAGGCAAGTGGAACCCGAGAATGGGGTTGTCTGGAAGGCAGTCCTCCTGGCTCTCAGGTCAAAAGGGTGGGCCGTTGAATTCTGGCAGGACGCCCTGCCCAAGGTGCTCCATGCCATTCGGTCACTGCTGTGCAAGGCTTCCAACGAGATCCCTCATGAACGTCTGTTCTCATTCCCCAGGAGGTCGGCGACTGGAATGTCACTCCCAGCATGGCTCACGTCCCCGAGACCAGTGCTTCTGCGTAAGCATGTACGGACACACAAGGCTGAAGCCCTGGTGAAGCAGGTTTTCCTCCTTCATGCAAACCATAACTACACTTAAGTTAGTTTCGGCAGTGGCAGGGAGGACACCATCTCAACCAGGGACCTGGCACCAGCAGGAGCACCCACCACACCACACCACCCTCCAACCCAGGACGACGCTGACCGGGCATACATCCCCCTCCCCATGCAGCTATGGGGCACGCAACCCTCCGCGCAGCACCACACCAGCCACACACACCCCTGCCGCCAGCCCCCCCTCTTCCCCTCTGACCAGTGACCAGGAGCCAGTCCTACAACGGTCATAGAGACCCCGGCGGCCACCGAATTGTCTCAACCTCTAAATATTGAATGTCAATAGTGGGTGCGATTCCTTGTTACTTCCCCCACCCCGGGACAATTTTAAAGGGGGTAAATGTGGTGGTACACCATCTGCCTACTGCAGCAGGCAACCTCTGTACCTGCAGGAATGTAAGGGGACAGAACAACACCTGGCCGGCTGTCAATCAGTCAGCCTGAATGGATCAAGCCCCACCCAGTTGGGTGTCAATCACCCTCCATGATATAAGCCTGTGCCGGCCTCCCGAGGCCTCACACTGAGTTGCTGCAGCCACAGCCAGTCTGGCTCTGTGGAGGTCTTTGTGGATTAAAGCCTGTTGTTCAGTCTTTACCTGATTCTGTCCAACAGCGCACCAGATTGATTGATACTCTTAACCATATCTTCCAGTACTGTTCTATGAACC
This sequence comes from Narcine bancroftii, assembly GCF_036971445.1. Taxonomy (NCBI): domain Eukaryota; kingdom Metazoa; phylum Chordata; class Chondrichthyes; order Torpediniformes; family Narcinidae; genus Narcine; species Narcine bancroftii. Next base: position 256,965,475 of record NC_091470.1, read on the forward strand.
CACTGAAATGGACGTCATTTCAAAGGGAGTACAACTTGTCCCAAAGTGCAGGTAGGAAGCGTGGCGATCCACCAAGAGTCAAGGAGTGAGTCAGTGAGTTTGCATATGATACCAAGGAATGAGGATTTGTAGAAAGTATAGAATGTTGTCATAGTGACAAGATGTAGGATGCAGGGTTGGGCACAGAAGTGGCAGATAGAGTTCAATCAGAAAAGTATGATGTGTGCACTTTGGAAGGTCAAACTTGCAGGAGGAGTATGTGGTTAATGGCAGGATCTTTAACAGTATGGAGAAACCGAGGGATCTTTGGGTCCAACCCCAAAGATCCCTCAAGGTTGCCACACATTTGGATGGGGTGGTTAAGAAAATGCATGGTGTGCTGGGCTTCATTAATCAGGGGATTAAGTTCAAGAGTCATAAATGTAATTTCGCAGCTCTATAAAATTCTAGTCAGGCCACACTTATTGAGTTCTGATCCCTTCATCATAGAAAAAGTGTAGATGCTTTGGAGAAGGTGCACACGATATCTACCAGGATGTTGCATTGTTTAGAGAACATATCATGTAGAGTAAGGTTAATAGAGCTAGGGTTTTTCTCTTTGAAGGTGACTTAATAGAGGTGTAATAAGATTATGAGAGGCATAGATAGGATGGGCAAACAGTATATTTTTCCTGCAGCAAAAGGACATATGTTTAAGGTGAGTGGAGGAAAGTTGAGGTAAGACATCAGAGGTAAGGTATTTACACAGAGAGTGGTGAGTGCTTGCTGGGGTGATGGTGGAGGCTGGTACAATTCAGACATTCGTAAGATTCTAAGGTAGGCGCATAGATATAAGAAAATTGAGATCTATCGTGTGAGCGAGAAAAGGGTTAGGTTGTTGAGGAGTAGGTTTACATCAGTTGGCAGAACATCATGGGCTGAAGGGCCTGTACGGTAATATTCTATGCTCCATGTTCCATGTTTAATTCATAAAATTTTGTTTGCATTTCCCTTTTTACAAACGAGTATAAATTTTAGATGTGATAGATATGAATCTGTTGCATGGAGTTATAATATAGAAATCCATATTTAATCAAGCTTTAAATTTGTGGCTTTGGCCCTGTTGGCAAAACAGATGTTGAAAGGTCGGACATGCATTTTGTTGGTTGGTTGCTCAGGCTCCTCCTTTAGCTGAGATTCTACCCTTCAGGTAAAAGAGTTTCCCATGTAGATCCAGTTAACTGTTTGCAAGTCGATTTAGCTGCAGGGCCACAACATGTATTTCACAGGCGCAAGATTTTTCACCAGATGTTATGTCTGCCATTCGTTGGCACCAGCTCCTGATGTCTCCAGTGGGATTTTCCACTTGAATCTGATCATGTGTACAATACTGTAGCACCACATTGTCCACCAAAGAAGCAGCTTAAAGGGGGAAGGTCAAAGCCATGGGCACCATACCTCTCTCTTTCCCTATCCCTCTGTCTCCTTTCCTCCAGCTCCCCACCCTCTGGAGGATTCAGGCCAAGAGACACAGGGGAGGGGGGGTTAACGGAAATTGGAGAAATCAATGTTAATGTCATTTGGTTAAATTTTAAATCTACACATACAGCTCGATAACAAGTCACTTTGGAACACAAACTCGTGCCGCCCAATTGCACCCAATTAACCTACAACCTTCGGTACATTTCGAACAGTGGAAGGAAACTAGAGCCCCCAGACAAAAGACATGCAGACAAGGGGAGAATGTAGGATTCAACCCCAGTCCCGAACACTGGCAATGTAACAGCATTGTGCTAACTGCTACGCTAATTGGTTGTAGAGTGCCCAAATAGAATACATGTTGTTCATCCAATTTCCAGCAGCTTAGGTTTTCCAGTGCATTAGGCCATGGTCAGACATGGCAGCGTGGGAATGGCATGTGGAATTGAAATGGTTGGCCACTGGGAGGTGCTTGATGTTACAGTGGATAGAGTGAAGGTGCTCAATGAAAGGATCTCCCAGCATGCATTCATCCAGTCTCGTTGTAGAGAAAGCCCCATCAGGAGCACCGGATGCAGGAGATGATCCTTCTTTGTTCCGGAGGGAATGGATGTAAGATTTTGGACATGGGATATGCTGACAGTTACTGGAATTGTTCAAGTTCATTTATCATCTGATTGTAACAATACACCCCGACGAAACAGTGTTGCCTGTTCCATAGTGCAAAAACTGTCCAAACACACCAAGACATAAAAACACATGCAGATGAATGATACATATACACATAACCTATGTAAATGCCATATATATCTGTAAATAAATTATTATTAACAAATAGTAGAGTCGCGGGGAGTTGTTTTAGCAGCTTAGCAGTCATTCAGCAATCTCACTGCCTCATGGATCCAGCTCTAATATTTCTGTATCTCTTTCCCGACTGGAAAAGTTTTTTAAAAAGTTAAAAATGCTAAAAAATAAGTGGGAGTAGCTGCAAGATGCTGTGTGTGGGATTGGTGTGATGGTGTCACAAGTAATCCATCCCTACTCATTCCCCTTAGCTTGTCTGTAGCCTTTGACACAGTTCACAGCATCAAACTCACGCATGACCTCTCCACCATGCCCTGTGGGTTGTGTACTCAATGAGCTCAACTCTTATTCATCCAAAGGTCATAAATGTTCCGGTGCAAAGGGAAAACTGTATGAAGGATGTGAACTATGAAACATATTTGGCCTCCAAGAAACTGCTTTGACTGAAACAATTCACAATTTCCCACACCTCCGTTTAGTCTGCCTTAAAAATAAAATAAGTTTTATCTCTTGCGAAGGAGTGACCTCACTGATCCAGCTCTTTCCAAATAGTACAGAGCAGAGTCAGGAGAGTGGACCAAGGACTAGGCATCTTAACAGAGACTGGGGAACGAGGCAATGTCTGGGAATGGGACAGGATCGAGGGGATAGTCAGGGTCTGGGGAATGGAACAGAATCTGGGAGAGGATCTGTGGAACAGGATAGAATATGAAGGTGAATCTGGAAAACAGAACGATGTCTGGGAAATGGGATTGAATCTGGGGGATGATCGAGGGGTTGGGTTAGCATCTGGGGAGGATCGAGGGGTCAGGTCAGAGTCTGGGGGAGGATCTATCAAACGAACAGACTCCATTTGGAGTATTGTGTTCAGTTTTGGTTATCAAGCTGCAAGAAAGATGCTGTAAACCTGGAGAGGGTGCTCAGAGCCCTGGGCTACAGGGAGATGTTGAGCAGGGTAAGGTTCTGTTCCTTGGAGTATAGGAGGATGAGGGGTGATTTCATAGCATCGTATGAGGAGTGATCAGAGTCTTTTTGCCCAGAGTAGGGAAATTGGTTACCAGGGGTTTAAGGTGAGGGAGGCAGAGCCAAAGAGAGAATATGGTGATATCATCAGATTGGTGTAAACAGTCCCTTAACAGAGAAACTGTCTGCACAGCCAGTTAATACAAGTCCCCAGTTCTCAGTTCCTCCCTCCATTTACTTTTGATACACCCTCTCCCTCTCCCCTTCCAAGCCCTTCACCATGTGAGTGGGGATTCTGCATCAATGGTATAACATTGAGCAACAAATCTCAAAACAACATCCATAAAACTAGCTCCCACATTTTTTTTCAGCTACATCCCAAAACCAATGAGCAAAAGCAAGAAAATGTTATCATTTTGGATTCATTCAGGAGTCTGATAGCAGCAGGAAAGAAACTGACCTTGAATCGGGTGCTCCATGATCTGACGCCCGTGAAATTTCCTCCTGACGGGAGGGGGATGAAGAGAATGTTGCTGAGATGGGGTGACTTTTAACGTGGTGGCTGCTTTTCCATGGCAGCGGGAGTTATAGATAGAGACGATGGAGGGGAGGGGCTTATGTGTGTGATGGCCTGAGCCACATTCATAACCCTTTGCAGTTTCTTGCAGTTTGAGCGGTGGGTGCAGTTCCCATCCCACAGCGTGATGCTCCCTGAGAGGATGCTTTCAATGGGGCATCTGTAGATGTTGTTAAGAGATGCCAGTGACATGCCAAATTTCCTCAGGCTTCTGAGAAAGTCATGGTACAGGTGCACTTCCTACAGCTTCTACCCTCCCATCTATATCCACCTATTAGCCTGTTCCCCCTTCCTCCACTCATCTTTTTATTTGAGCAACTACCAGTTTTTTTTTCAGGTACCTGATGAAGGACCCTGGCCTGAAATGTTTGTCACCTTTCACTTCCTATAGATGTCGTGTGACCTGCTGAGTTTCTCCAGTACTTTTATGTACTGCCCTAGACTCCAGCATCTACAGATTTTCTCATTAACAGGCATCTTTTAAAGTTTATTTATTAATTCAAGAAATGTAGTTCCTTGCCTATAATTAGGTTTAAAATGAATAATTATCATCAGAAAGAAAAAAATCAACCACAGTACATAATAGTATATATCAGGTAAAATGCAAAAGAAAGTAAAAATCAATTATTATAACTTTATGTCTCTTGCAAAAGAGATTTTGATAATTGATCTGTTCAGAAAGCTAGTTTTATTCTTGATCTGAACTTGATGTGCAAGCCCCCTTTTGTCCTGAATGGTATGAACAATCTTTCCCATCAACCAGGAATTTTGAGGTGCTGAATCATCCACAATGATCACAACATCCCTGGGTGTGAAATTGCATCTGATCTTAGACCATTTCTGTCACTCCTGCAACAGTGGAAGATATTCATTCACCCATATTTTCCAGAACAAATCCGATGTAAATTGCACTTGCTTCGACCTATGGCGAACATTTATGTCTTCCTTCTGGAAATGCCCCAGTGACATTGATGGCTTAGTCTTTAGAAGCAAAAGGTGGTTCGGGGTAAGTGCCTTAAGATCATTTGGATCTGTAGAAGCCTTGATGATGGACAACTGGTGAGGATAGCTTCAACTTCACATAAAACTGGGTGAAGAACCTCCTCATCGAGACTTTTTACCTTTAGGATGGAATTATGAACTTTTCATACTGATCTAATTAATATTTCCCATACTCCTCCATGGTGTGAGCCATCAGGGTGTGGAATATCCAAATGATTCCTTTCTGGAGCAGTGCATTATGGATTTCAACCTGATTCCAGCTTTCAATTGCCTCTCTCAACTCGTGCTGAGCTTCCACAAAGATAGTGCCCTTGTCAAAGTGTAGTTCCTTCACTTGACCAAGTCTGGCTATAAAATGCTGAAGGGCATTGATGAAAGAGTCTGTGTCAAGTGATGATGCCATTTCGATATGAATTGCTCTTACAGCTAAACATGTGAAAATAACACCATAGCACTTTACTCCAAAAGCTCCAAAATATTCAACTCCATTGTGAAGGTTCCATCTGGAGAGACTCTGTCCAGGGGAAAATCTGCCACCTGCTGTTGTCCAGGAGGAGTATTTACATGCCGACAACAACACATTTCAACATAATTTTCTGATTACCGAAGTGGCAGCTGGAATCCAATATTTTTGGCATAGTTTAGATTACATATGGTTGTGACCACCATGGCCCATCTCTTTGTGAATATGCCAAAAAAATCAAATCAGAGATGTAAAAATCCTTATCCAGTATGACAGGATGTTTAATCTCTTCTGCCATTGCTGCTCTGCCAAGTCACCACACACACACCCCCGCACGCTCCCCCCCAACTGAATGCGGCTTGTCCTTTCAATATTCATTCCCTTTCTCAGATTTGAAATTTTATTTGCAAATCTCTTCCACTGGCAAACGCAGATTATCTCCATTTCAGCATTAACCAGTTCTTCAAATGTGAGACCACTGTTTTCTTGAGTCTCAAAATTTTGTCTGCCTTTGTGATAGATCTCTTTGATGTGTAGTTATCCGATTGACACTGAGCAAAACATAATTTGCTGTTTTCTCTTTCTGCTACGATACAATCCTTTAAGATTGTCTATCCATGCTGTTGCCTTTTTCAAATGATTCCAGGATGAGAATTAATCGATTAAGAGGGTCACTGGATCCTCTTATTCAGACATTTTCTGAACAGCATTTTCAGTCATATTCCTGATTTCAGGGTCCTCCGGTAAGATTTCTTCTAATTTATCAGGATTTTGAGTCCTCTCTTCCTTAGGCTGTAAAAGAAACTGAGGTCTGGACATCTACGTTTCTTTCTTCAGAAAAGACTGGACTTACAAACCTCTGGAAGCCATATTGGCTGGACTGTTAACTGAGTTAACATTCATTATATTGGATGTGAGACCATCAATTTCAATGACTCTGTTAGCCACAAAAGTTTGAAACCTTGTGGTTTTATTGTTGATGTATTTGAGCACAGAGGTGCTATCAGTCCAAAATATGGAGTCCATTAGTTCCATCTGCAACTCTCTTTTCAACATTGTGTCCTTTCTCCTCGCCATGGTAGCAGCCATCAACTCCATTCAAGGGAGAGTGGCTGGTTTTAATGGAACTGCTCTGGCCTTTCCCATTGCAAATCCATTATGTACCTGACCCTGGTTACCATCCAGTAACAGGCAACTAACAGTTCCATAACCGTCTTCACATGGATCAGCAAAATGATGTAATTGAGCAAATGTCACAGTTCCAAAATTTGTGGGTTGGAAGCATCTGCCAATCTTGAGGTGAAATTTGGAATACCGTGTGCAGTTCTGTCCCCAAATTATAGGAAGGATATCAATAAGGTAGAGGAGGTGCAGAGAAGATTTACTAAAATGTTGCCTGGATTGCAGTATTTAGAATACAAAAAAAGATTGAGTAGACGGGGTCTTTATTGATTGGAGAGTAGAAGGTTGTGAGGGGATTTGATAGCGGTATTTAAAATTATGAGGGGGATAGATAGAGTAGATATGAACAGGCTCTTCTCCTTGAGGGTAGGTGAGATTTGAACAAAGGGTTATGAGTTAAGGGTTGGGGGAAAAGTTTAGAAATAGTGAGAGGGAGCTTCTTCACTCAGAAAGTGGTGGCTGAGAGAAATGACCTTCTGGAAGAGGTGGTTGCAGCAGGGACAATTTTATAATCTAAGAAAAAGTTGGATAGGTGCCTGGATGTGAAGGGATTGGAGGGTTATGGGCAGGGTGCAGGCAAGTGGGACTAGAGGAGATCCCTTAAATTGGTACAGACTAGACTGTAATTGTTAAATGTTTATATATGAAGGCACAGTGCGGCTTTCGCGCAAACAGAGGAACTACTGACATGGTCTTTGCCCTCAGACAGCTCCAAGAAAAATGCAGAGAACAAAACAAAGGACTCTACATCACCTTTGTTGACCTCACCAAAGCCTTCGACACCGTGAGCAGGAAAGGGCTTTGGCAAATACTAGAGCGCATCGGATGTCCCCCAAAGTTCCTCAACATGATTATCCAACTGCACGAAAACCAACAAGGTCGGGTCAGATACAGCAATGAGCTCTCTGAACCCTTCTCCATTAACAATGGCGTGAAGCAAGGCTGTGTTCTGGCACCAACCCTCTTTTCAATCTTCTTCAGCATGATGCTGAACCAAGCCATGAAAGACCCCAACAATGAAGACGCTGTTTACATCCGGTACCGCACGGATGGCAGTCTCTTCAATCTGAGGTGCCTGCAAGCTCACACCAAGACACAAGAGAAACTTGTCCGTGAACTACTCTTTGCAGACGATGCCGCTTTAGTTGCCCATTCAGAGCCAGCTCTTCAGCGCTTGACGTCCTGCTTTGCGGAAACTGCCAAAATGTTTGGCCTGGAAGTCAGCCTGAAGAAAACTGAGGTCCTCCATCAGCCAGCTCCCCACCATGATTACCAGCCCCCCCACATCTCCATCGGGCACACAAAACTCAAAACGGTCAACCAGTTTACCTATCTCGGCTGCACCATTTCATCAGATGCAAGGATCGACAATGAGATAGACAACAGACTCGCCAAGGCAAATAGCGCCTTTGGAAGACTACACAAAAGAGTCTGGAAAAACAACCAACTGAAAAACCTCACAAAGATAAGCGTATACAGAGCCGTTGTCATACCCACACTCCTGTTCGGCTCCGAATCATGGGTCCTCTACCGACACCACCTACGGCTCCTAGAACGCTTCCACCAGCGTTGTCTCCGCTCCATCCTCAACATCCACTGGAGCGCTTACATCCCTAACGTCGAAGTACTCGAGATGGCAGAGGTCGACAGCATCGAGTCCACGCTGCTGAAGATCCAGCTGCGCTGGATGGGTCACGTCTCCAGAATGGAGGACCATCGCCTTCCCAAGATCGTGTTATATGGCGAGCTCTCCACTGGCCACCGTGACAGAGGTGCACCAAAGAAAAGGTACAAGGACTGCCTAAAGAAATCTCTTGGTGCCTGCCACATTGACCACCGCCAGTGGGCTGATATCGCCTCAAACCGTGCATCTTGGCGCCTCACAGTTTGGCGGGCAGCAACCTCCTTTGAAGAAGACCGCAGAGCCTACCTCACTGACAAAAGGCAAAGGAGGAAAAACCCAACACCCATCCCCAACCAACCAATTTTCCCCTGCAACCGCTGCAATCGTGTCTGCCTGACCCGCATCGGACTTGTCAGCCACAAACGAGTCTGCAGCTGACGTGGACTTTTTACCCCCTCCATAAATCTTCGCCCGCGAAGCCAAGCCAAAGAAAGAAGATATATGAAGGCTAATGTGTCAAAAGTTCCCTTTACAACCCTATCTACCTGTGATATCACTGTCAAGGAATTATGTTCTGTATTTCTAGATCGCTCAATTCTTCCACTCTCCTCAGTGCACTACCATTATGGGCATTGTGCAGGGAGTTGGGACTAGAAAGGGGTGTTTGGTTCGGTGTGGACTAGAAGGGCCTAATGGCCTGTTTCCGTGCTGTAATTGTTATGTTATGTTTTTATGTTATTTACTGTGTATGCCCTATCATTGTTTATTCTTCTAAAGTGCACAACCTTGCAAAGAAAGATGTAAAGATACGGATCAAATAGCGACTTTCAGACACTAGACAGATAGACTCCAGAATTTCTAGAGCATCCAAACTTCTAAATTCTTCCAATCATGATAGCATTCTATGAATGGGCTGCACATCTTGTCAAATTGAAACTTCTTATCTTTAATATTGAATCTAATTTTCTCCAAACTTAAATAAGACATTATGTCATGTAACCACTGTGTATAGGTGGGTGAATATTCTTCTTTCCATTTCATTAAAATTGCTCATCTTGCTATCAATGTGAAAAAAAACTAAAACTTTCTCCTGAGATGCAGACATATCCAGTTTGTGTGAAAAACCAAACAAGGCAATTAAAGGGTGTGGTTCTGTTTTAATCTTAAAAATTGTTGATAAAGTTTGGAAATATCCTCCCAAAATCTTTCTAAATTTGGGCACTCCCAATACGTATGGATGAGTGAAGTTTCAAAATGTTTTACACTGTGGCGGTGCACATCTCTGTGAGTGAACCAGCCCATTTGTACCACCACACTGACGGGGCAGCCACAGAAGATTGCGCTGTCAGGGCTTATTCACTGCTTTGTGGCTTAGGCTACTGCTCACGCCCTGAGCCATGTGATAATGTCACCGCTTCACGGGCGGAACTCCTGTTGGCCTTAAAGGGGCACGCACGAAATTCATATAAACAGTTCTACTGGAAACCCCGCCGAGTCTAGTGGTGTTTTCTATAGGTAACAGCTGCTACACTGGTGACCCCGATGAGCCCAGATGATATCTGGTATCCAAACACAATCAGCGCAATCTCAGTGAAGCTCCCTCCCTTCTGGACCCACCGACCCCACACGTGATTCGGGAAGGTGAGGCACAGTTTCAACTCCAGCAGAGCACCTCAGACTCCATCATGTTCTTCCACATGGTGAGTGTCCTCGATGAAGAGTGGATGACTTGATTCACAATCCCCCCCGAGGAGGGCAAGTAAATCTTCCTCAAACTCCTCTTCCTCAGCACCTTTGGACTCTCCAGTCGGCAGCACGTGGCCAGGCTGATGCTTCTCGATGGCCACAGGTCAGTGCCCCGTCCGCATAGATGAATGAGATGCTCGCACTGGCAGAGGGTCACAAGACCTGCCTGATGCTTGAGCAAGCCTTCCTCGAACAAATTGATAGCTCCTGATAGTGGATGAGGACTTCTCAGACCACAAGAAGGTTGCAGCCCGCGCCGACGTGCTGTAGTGGACGAAGAGAGAGAATGAGGCCACTATGAACCAGGTCGCCTGCCCTGCACCCAGCCAACCACAGTCTGCCCAGTCGACCTGGTGCTTCTACCACCAACGCTGGGGAGCACAAGCTCACAAATGCTGCCAATCCTGCTCATACCAGGGAAATGGCCAGGTCAGCCGCCGCTGATGGCTGCGACGGTTGGCCACACAAACAGCTTCTTCGGCATTTCCTTGTGGACACTGGAGTAGAGTTCAGTATGTTGCCCCCGACCCCCCCTTGAGACCCACATGAGAGCATGAAGCCTAACCCTGTGGGCAGCAAATGGCACTGATATTAAGACCTTCGGCACACGGAATGTTCGGGTACAACTCAAGCAGGAGAAATACCATTGGAAGTTCCTATTGGCCACCATGAGAACTGCATTATTAGGGGCCAACTTCTTCGGGCACACAGCCTGCTGGTCGACTTGAAGGGCAAGAGGTTCATGCATGTCCGTACTTTCCAGACCCCCAACTTGAGACGTCTAACACACCCATCTGCATGCCGAAGGACGAGTTCCCCACCATCTCATGGCCACGGTTCACTGACTCCATGCCACACCACCATGTCTGCCACCACATCGCCGCAAAGGGTACTCCGCTCCACACCAAGGCCAGACGACTGCTGCCCGAGAAGCTGCAGTTGGCGAAAGAGGAGTTCTCCCCCCTCCTAGAGCTCGGCATTGTCTGCAGGTCAGACAGCCTCTGGGCATTTCCTCTGCACATGGACCCCAAGACCTCTGGGGTTTGGCGGCAGTATGGGGACTACCGTCGGCTCAATGACATTACTACGCCCGATCGCTATCCCATCCCCCCCACATCCAAGTCTTCACGGCAAACTTGCATGCCACCAAGGTGTTCTCCAAGGTTGACTTAGTCAGGGGCTACCACCAGATCCCCATACACCCAGATGACATTGGCAAAACCGCCATCATCACTCCATTCAGCCTGTTCGAATTCCTTCAGATGCCTTTTGGCCTGAAGAACATGGCCCAAACCTTCCAACAGCTCATGGACGCAATGGGCAGAAACTTGGACTTCATGTTCATCTATCTTGACGACATCATCATCGCCAGTCAAGATTACAACGAGCCCAAGACTCACCTCCGCACACTGTTCACCCACCTGGCGGAATTTGGCCTCACCATCAGCGTGGCCAAATGCTAGTTCGGGAAAGAGTCACTACAGTTTTTGGACCACACCATCACCGCGGATGGGACAGCACCGTCGCAGGACAAGATCATGGCCATACAACAATTCCCCAGGCCAGACACCCTCAAGGGCCTGCAGGAGTTGGTGGCCTATCATCCCCAAGCGAATGGACTTGTGGAATGTTTTCACTGACACCTCAAGGCAGCTCTCATGGCAGGGCTGAGAGGACCCAACTGGGCAGACGAGCTGCCGTGGGTCCTACTTGGCATTCAAATGGCTCCTAACAAAGACATTCAAGTCTCATCTACGGTGCACCGCTGTCGCTGCCAGGGGAGTTTCTCGGAGCAGATGCTGGGCCGGAAGGTGAGACCCCAACACTTCTCATGGACCTCCACAGCAAACTCACCTCGTTAACACCCCCACTGCCAACCCACCATGGCAAGCACCTGGTGAACGTCCCCAAAGAGCTGGACTCAATGGAGTTAGTTTTCATCTGGTATGGCCTGCATATGGCACCCCTGCTGTGCCCAGACGAGGGCCCGTACAAGGCCCTCCAGCAATTGGGCAAAGCCCTTACTCTGGGCATTCGGGGCAGGGAGGAGCTTTTCACTATTAACCGGTTAAAGCACGTGGACTTGAGCCAGCCCATGCAAACAGCACAATCCAAATGGAGGGGCCAACTGTCCAAGTGGTGAGACGTGCAAGCCAGTTCTGGGGGGGTTGTGTGGCAGCACACATCTCTGTGAGCAAACCAGTCCCATTTGTACTGCTGTGCTGGTGGGGCAGGGCTTACTCATTGCCTTGTGGCTTAGGCCACTGCTCGTGCCCCAGGCCATGTGATGACATCACCACTCCACAGGGTGGAACTCCCGTTGGCCTTAAATTCAAATAAACATTTCTACTAGAAACCCCACCGAGTCTAATGGTGTTTTTTGTGTGTCGCGGCCGCTACAACATGTCTCATATAGTGGATCAACATCTGCATAAAATCAAGATCATTTAAGTTTGGACACATGATAACCATCAACCACCTTAAATTGTAATAAGTAATGTCTTGCACAAAAGGAAGAATCATTAATCAAGCTGAGAGTAGAGTACCAATCTTCATCTGAAAATGTGATATTCAAATCTCCTTCCCAATTGTTCTTGATCTCAGCCATAGAGGCTGATCTTAAATCCAGTAGGTCATTATAAATATAAAATATCAATCATTAAATTAAAAAAAGATAAAGAATATTTTTATTTGGATTCAAGGAAAATCAGTAAACATAGAATGAACAAAATACCTAATTCGTAAATATCTAACAAAAAGTCTGTTAGGAAGATTAAATTTAGCTGACAATTGTACAAAAGAGGCAAAATTATCTTGAATAAAAGATCTTTATAACTTTTGATATTTAATCTATATCATTCCTCAAAACCTCCAGCTAACACAGATGGCTGAAAAAGATGGTTATTTATAATGGAACTAGCAAGGGAGAAACTATAATAGCTAAACAAAATTCTAAATTGAGCCTTCATTCTCAAACTATTTCTCATTAATAGATTATGTGCCAATTTAGAAAAGGAAAAGGGTAAAAAGGAACTTAAACTTGCCCACATAGATGATTAACCAGCAGTGGAGTTGAACACAAAGTATCTCTTTAGGCAGATGATCTTTTGCTTTTTATTTCAAATCCTGAGGTTTCTATTACCAAATATATTAACTTTGCTTGCCCAATTTAGCCAGTTTTCAGGTTATAAATTAAATCTGCACAAGCATGATCTATTAATCATAAAAGAATTTTTGTTCAAATTATCCTAAATTCCCATTTCAAATTTTTAGGAATTACAATTTATTGAAAGAAATTTTTTTTTGGCATTACTTAATCAGATTAAATTACCATTATTGGGATGGTCACCAATAATCCAATACAATGATTGGATGTATCAATTCGATGAGAAATGAACATTTTACCTAAATCTTTCTACCTTTTTTCAAGCTTTACCCATTTTCATTCCTTAATCCTTCTTTAACTCATTTAGATTCAGTTATTTCTTCATACATATATGTCAGAGAAAACAACCACATATAAATAAAGCTCATCTTCAAAAGACTAAAAAGAATGGGAGATTATCACTTCCAAATTTTCAATTCTATTATTGGGTGATTAATATACATAATCTACTCTTATTGTTACATTTTGATAAATTAATGAATCGTCCTTCTTGGGTAGAAATGGAACTAATTTTTTCTAAAAAAATCATCTATGTTGATCTCCCACTTACTGTGCACATCCTTGCCAGAAAACAACCCTGTCCCAATCCATGCTTTCCAGATCCTTTCTCATTTCTTCAAAATTGACCTTTCTCTAATTTAGATTCTCAATCTGAAAATCAGACCTATTCCTCTTTAGAATTAACTTGAAACTAAAGGCATTATGATCACTGGACCCAAGATGTTCCCCTACACATATTTCTGTAACCTGTCCTGTCTCGTTCCAAATAGGGAACCAGAACTGCACTCTCTCCAGTTGGGATCATGATACATTGATTTAGAAAACTTTCCTGAATATATTTGACAATCTCTAACCCATCCAAGCTCCTTTATAGTATGGGAGTCCCAGTCAATGTGTAGAAAGTTAAAATCAGCAACTAGCCCAACTTTGTTTCCTGCAGCTGTCTCTCTACAGATTTACTCCTCAAATTCTTACTGGTCTATAACAAAACTTCATTAATGTTATCATACCTTTTCTGTTCCTAAGCTCCACCCATATAGTGATCTGTCCTCCCTGAGCACAGCTGTGATATTTTCCCTGACGACCAATGCCACTCCTCCCCATTTCTTCCCTCCCACTCTATCACATCTGAAAGAAAATAAACTCCGGAAAATTGAGCTGCCAGTCCTGATCTTCCTTCAAACAAGTTTCACTAATGGGCACCATATCATAATCCCACATGCCATTCCAAGCTCACAATCCCTGTTGCCATTGAAATAAACAAACCTCAGAACATTTTTCCATTTTCCTGCCAGGCACATCCATTTGATTGAAAACAGATTGCTGGAGCTCTGTGCTGTGTCACACCCAGCTCTGACACTCTCAGGTGTGACCCACCCATAATGTCTCCAGATGATCAGCTAAAGTTTCTGCATTAGTCCAATAACTATGGACTGATACTTCCATTAGTCTGGTACAAATGAATGCATCAATGAGATTTTTAATGTCACATACAGTACAGTATAATGCAGTAAGTGAGATTCAGTCAGAAAGTATTGTCAATATTTTGGATTAAAACATTTATTCTACCCATCATCCTTCACCTATCTCTGGTTCGCCAGTCCCCTATTGCCCCTGTCTATGCCCTCCCACCCTGTCATCTCATTACATTGGTTATCTCCAGTCTGTGTAGAGGACCTGAAATATCAACCATTCTTTGTCTCCCACTGCTGCAGCAATTTCCCCAGCACATTGTCTACTGCTTCTGATTACAGCATCTGCAGTCTCTCCTACTTGTCTCCAAGGAACCATGGAACCTCAGAACATTACAGCAGAGAAACAGGCCCTTCTAGTCTGTGCCAAACTATTTTTCTTCCTTGTCCTATTCACCTGCCTTGGGCCATATCCCTCCATACTCTTCCCATCCATGTACATTGTCCAAATTTTTCTTATTCAGTTGGCAACTTGTTCCACTCGTCAAAAACAACAACCACATGACCCATCTCATTGTCTTTGGAACATTATAAAAGCGTCGTTGAATGCCCAGAACTAGCCTGTGTAAAGTTGTTATTTGTGAACAGAGTCAAAAAGGAGTTAAAGTGGTTAATGTAACCCTCCCTGTTCTCTGGATACTGCAGTGATCAAGTGCCACTGAATTGACCGACTGACCTGAGTGCTCAGTTTATAAGCCATAGTGATCATATATACTCGGCTAAGCTTTTTGAAGCCTAATAACACGTGTCCTCTGGATCATCATGAATCATAGTGCAATATTAAAGGATGCAGCTCAGCAACAAATTAAGAGAGAATGTGAGAGACAATGCCTGTAACACAAAGTGTGGATCTTCAGAGATAGGAGGGAGGAAATCTGACCCGGGAAGGTACCTATTGAATAAAAGCATAGTGAGATATTTTGGATAATTTTTAAAAAGAATTTAGAGATACTGCATAATAGGCCCGCACCGTCCAAATACACCCATGTGACCAATTAACCTACTAACCACAAACATCTTCAGGACGTGGAACCATTTAATCACAGCAACATTTCTGGACCCAAATCCTGAGTTTTGTACCATCAAATCATGGACACGTGTCTGAATCCTCTGTAGCTATGGAATTTAAGTTCAAGCCATTAAATAAGTTGTACCAGTCGTGGTGACTGTGAAGCCACAGGATCGGTAATTTAAAAATATCAGATTGTCCCACATACTTCAGAGAGGGGATCCAGCCTGATGTGACCTCTGTGTCTGAAAACACAAGTGCCCAAGATTGCAGAAGGGTGAGAAAAACAGCCATGTCCATCATAGGCTCTGACTTCCCACTGACAACATCTATGTAAAGTGCTGCTTCAAGAAGATAGCCAAAATCACAGAGTCCACCAGTACCATGATCACAACCTCTTCTCACTGTTACCTTCACT
>NC_091470.1:257692953-257720453 GCF_036971445.1 Narcine bancroftii
TCCTTCACACAGAGAATGGTGAGAGTATGGAATGATGAAGTGGGCTCGATTTTGACACTTAAGAAAAATGTTGACAGATAGGCGGGGGATGGAGGGCTATGTTTGGAGTACAGGTCAGTGGGACTAGGCAGAATGACAGTTCAGCATCGACTAGAAGGGCTGAAGGAGCTGTTTCTGTGCTGTAGGGTTCTATGGTTTTGTGGTTGTAAATTTTTTTTTCAAACTTTATTTAAAGATAGAAAAAACATAACATACAGCCCAATAATCAAAAATGTATTTTACAAAGATATGTGTGTGTGTGTATATATATATATATATATATATATATATATACACAAGAAAAAAAACTCAAAAAACCCCAGAAAAATAAAATAAAATTTAAAAAACCCAAACCCACCCCTTCAGCCAGCTCCCTTAAGGGGAGGCAAAAATATAAATTATATTTAAAAAGTTACAAGTGTTACGAACAATTCAAAGTATATCTAAATGCATATATTCCAAATATGGAGACCATTTGCTAACAAAAAGGGAATAATTATCATGTAAATCATGTAATTTTTTCCATAACAATACAAGTTTCAATTCATTCTGCCAACATAGTATATTAATCTCAGTATTGGCTTTCCAAGTACTCGCAACACATTTACGCTCTACTGATAACACCAACATTTTGAATTTTATCCAAACATAATCCCCTCAATGAATTCAAATTACCCAACAAAAAAATCATTGGGTCTAATGGTAACGTAAAGTTATACAATTTTTTCAAACCTACTTTAATTCCTTGCCAGAATGGTTAAACTTTAACACAAGTCCAAACAGCATGTAAAAAAAAAAGTTCCAATGCATGAATCATATCTAAAACATGTTTGAATTACTAAACCCATATTTTTTCAATTTCTCCAGAGTCAAATATAATTGATGTAAATAATTATAATTAACCATTCCATATCTTACATTAGTCAATTTGATTACATTGTTCTGACACATATCCGCCCAATCATCTTCAGGAAAAATAAACAATAAATCACTGTCCCATTTAAGTTTAGATTTTTCCCAATCTGGTTTATTCATATTATCTTGTAATAAATTGTACATAACTGAAATATAACCCTTCTTTGGTACAGAGGAAATCAAAGACTTGAATCTCGACAAAGTAAATAAATTCATCTCTCTGCCATAATTATCCTTTACCAAGGCTCTAAGTTGGTAAAGCACAATCAAAAAATTTACAGATATATCAAATCTCTCTCTCAATTGATTAAAAGAAAGAAATTTTCCCTCTTCAAAACAATCCTGTTTTGTCTTTATACCCTTAAAATCGCAACTCTTTAAATAATTATTAAACATTGAAAAAGAAATAAGCTGATTATTATACAATGGAGTTAAAATTGATAATTTATCTTTTGATCCCAAAACCCTATTTTTAAAATCCAGACAAATGTTTCAATACTGGCATATTATATTCCTGTAACAAATTCAAATTCCAACAAAATATAAATTCATGTACCTCGATCTCAGAAATACACGCCATTTCCACCTTAGCCCAGCTAGGAGGTTGATCTAGATTCATCAACCTGCTAATAAATTTCAACTGGGCCGCTTCATAATAATTTTGAAAATGTGGTAACTGAAGTCCACCTAACGCATATTTCCATGTAAGTTTATACAATGCCACTCGAGCTAATTTCCCTTTCCATAAAAACTCCTGCACTACCTTATTTAAATCCTGAAAAAAAAACCTTTTGAAAGTAAACAAGGTATTGACTGAAATAAATATTGAATTCGGGGAAAATATTAATTTTAATACAATTAACTCTACCACTCAAAGTTAATGGAAGATCTTTCCACTTAATCAAATCTGCTTTAATCTGTTTTAATATAGGCACATAACTTAACTGATACAATGACTAATAATTAATGTCTACAAACACATCTAAATATTTAATTTTATTTTATTTGTTGGTTGTAAATCTCTACGCATTCTTGTTTTAGACATTCTGTGAGGGTCTTTCCCTAGTAGATGCAAGGTGAGATTAAGGTGAGGTTTATCAGGTGGTAAAATTATATAGTGTAGAAATAAGCCATTTAATCCACTTTGTCCTTGCTGTACTAATCTCACATTAACTCCATATCCTTCTATGCCCTGCTCATTCAGACAGCTGTCCAGGTGCCTCTTAAAATGTTGTCCCGTTCCTATCTCCACCCCACCTCAGACAGCTCATTCCGGATATCATCTATTTGGTGTGAAACATTTACCCCTCAGATTTTTTTTAAACCCTCCCTCCCCCACCCCCAGGTTACCTTAGTTAAACAATAAGTCACTGCAGATGACTGGGATCAAATGCAAAAATGTTGGAGAAACTTACCAGCTCATGCAGCATCCATGGGAGCCCTTTGTCAGGAATCTGAAAAAGCAGACAGGCTCCTGAATAAAAGCGTAGAGGTAGGGAGGAGGAGGACAGCCTAACAGGTACAGGTGAGTGAGTAGAAGTGAAGAATCAATGGGGAAAAGATCAGAGGGCTAAGAGTGGGTAACTCAAATTGGAGAAGTAAGGGAAGGCATGGGGAGTTGGAAGAAAGGAGGGTTTGGGAAAGAGAAAGACTGGGCGAGGGAGTTATTGGAAATTGAAGAAGTTGATATTAATGCCGTCTGGTTGAGAGTGTCCAGACAGAATTTGTGGGTAGACTCAGTTTGGCAGGACATGAGGCCAATTGCAGACATGTCGCTGTGGCAATGGTGTGTGGAATTAAAATGGTTGGTCACTGTGAGGTCCTTGTTGTACTGCCAAATTGGGACCACCCGTAAAACTGGAGGAACAACACCTTCTAGTCCATCTCAGCTGTGTCCAACCAGGTGGTCCCTGGATCCCATGTAGTCCAGTATTTGGGGGTTTGTCCCCATAGCTTTAACTAGGCCTTTGACAATGTTTACTGCCCTGCCTTGTCAATCATCCAGATTACCCCTTCCAGGTGAATCTTTATTATTAACTACCACTGGGAGCTAGATGAGCAGATGTTTAGACTCTAGATCTCCATCCTGTATGCTGACTCATTGCCTTTCTTTATATAACCCACTACTGTGTTATAATCGGCAAATTTGTAGATACAATAGTGGTGTTCAAAAGGCTTCCAGGTAGACCCATGAGTATGAAAGAGATGGGGGGGGGGGGGTGGTATCCATCAGATCTTTTAGGTTGGTTTGAACATCATGGTAAGCATATACAGATGGGCCAAATGGCCTGCCGGACTGTTCTGTCTTCTTGGAGTGGTCTCCTATCTTGAGGATGAGACCTTCAGGTGACATCTTCCACTCAAAGCTGGTTGGTGAGCTTGCGAATGGCTGTGCAGGAATGGTTGGGGATGCCCAGCTGTGCCCTGCACTTCCCCGACTAACCCTTCTTTTCTACTTCCAGCAGGAGGTTGGAGGCCTGGGGATCAGCATCAAGGGAGGCAAGGAAAACAAGATGCCCATCCTGATCTCAAAGATCTTCAAGGGTCTGGCGGCTGACCAGACAGAGGCCCTGTATGTGGGGGATGCCATCTTGTCTGTGAATTCGGTGGATCTGCGAGACACGACACATGATGAGGCAGTGCAGGTGTTAAAGAGAGCGGGAAAGGAGGTACTCCTGGAGGGTGAGTGGGCACTTGCATGCACCAGTCCATCCGAGACACGAGAGGGTGGGTGTTTTGTCCTTTGTGGCTCATGGTTATGTGTACTGCCTGTCCGACTCCTGAGAGGGCAGGTGTTCTGTATTATTCATGGTTGCACGTAGTGGCCCATCCGAGACATTAGCGGCTGAGCGTTTTGTACTGTTTTATTCTTGGTTACACATAGTGATGCGTCCAATGCACGAGAGAGCAAGTGTTTTGTCCTGTGTTGCCTGTGGTTACACATACTGGCATGTCCGAGATATGAGAGGGCTGGTATTTTGTCCTGTGTTGCTTGTGGTTACCATTTCTCTCCATGTATAAAGTTGGGAGCATTCACCAGAACAGTGAGCACGTATGTAATCACGTGTGTTTATTGTGTTCATGATGAGAGTATACTGTCATGTACATGAGTATACTGTGTGCAGATGGAATGAAATTCCTGCATCCTGCCGCTACATGGGTATTCTGAACCTGCTTGCAAACAGTAAGTGGAAGATAAATTAAAACAATGCATCACGAGAAGAAAATGTTTATACAAGGATAGATAAATATTCACACTTGCAGTAGTTCAAAAACTATGAGCCCAAAGGACCCATAAACCCAGCAGCAATAGAGATTCACCAAGACAAATGGTTACTTAAACAAAAGTTGCTTTTAATTATCTTTAAACATGAAAACAGAATCACACTTTAACTTATTACTATTTACTTGCATCACCTACTTCCAGCAGGAGGTTGGAGGCCTTCTAATTCTAACCGCACGTGTATGTAACGTGTGTGTGTTCAGAAAAGTTCTTTGATTCACAGTCCAATCTCACTTCTCACTCCTCCAAGTTCACTGGTTACAGGCAATTCTTATACAGTGCACAGAATTTAACATTTATGAAGTTCACCAGGCTTTGGTGCTTGAAAGGTAAATGGTTACCACTCAGGAAGGTTCTTGTTGGTTTTCAGAGAGAGATCTCATTGGGCACCAACAACTGATCCCTTCTGCTCAGCCACTTCAGTGTCTTGCTGAAGAAACTTGCCCCATCAGAGTTTTCCAGATGATAACCTCTTTCTTTCAGGTCACCACAGAGTTCCTCTTCTGTTTCACTTATTTCAAGTGAAACATTATGCAGCCAGCCATCTCCTCCTTTATGGACCACAAGGGCTTTGACCAGGCTGAACTAAGAACTTCCAACCTGTCTTCAAAATTGGGTTTTTCCACAAGCTTACCAGCTTGTCATGTTCCAGTCCCAGCTACTGCTGAACTGTAGAACTGAATTCTCCCTCTCTCTCACTCAGAAAAAAACACATGACCCTTGTAGAACTGCCAACTGCACTTAGACAGACTGTGTCTCCAGACCTAATCTTTGAGTTCATTCATCTGTTGCTTTCCAAAACAATGATCCATTACTCCAATTAACACCTACTTGTGAAGTCCTTGTAGGCATCCTTCAAAGTTTGTGCAAAGGCACTCTTAAATGAGATCTGTTTTGAAGTGTTTATATGTGACCTACACTTTTAAAAAAACCTGCCACAATTTATCTCCTATAAAACATATCTATATACAATATAAAATGTAACATAAACTGTCACAGTGCAAACAGACCTTTGGTGTCCTGCAGTAAAGTTAATAGTTTTGAGTAGCACTGGGAACATCCAGTAGCTGACCAGATATGAATCTCGTTGAAGTGTTTCTCTCATTTTGGACAAGTTGAATTTTCTTTCTCTAATTTCTTTTTCTTTTTAATTATTTAGTCTTAAGTCCTCACCCTTGCTTTGTCTAACCTCTCAGATGAACATGGTTTTTGTGAAGCCATTTGTAGAACAATAGAACATTATGGCACGTAAATAGGCCATGTGACCCTTCTAGTCTCTGCCGAACCACTATTCTGTCCTGCACCCATTCCATATCCTTCCATACCCCTCCCATCCACATACCTATCCCACCTGCACACATTCTATATCTTTCCATAACCCTCCCATTCACGTACCTATCGAAGTATTTCTTAAATGTTAAAATTGAGCCAGAATTCATCACTTCAGCTGGGAGCTCATTCCATGCTCTCACTGTTCTCAGCATGAAGATGTTTCCCCTAATGTTCCCCCCAAAATTCTCTTTCACCCTTAACCCATGTGGTATGGTTTGTATCTCGCGCAACCTCATTGGAAAAAGCCTACCTTTATTTACTCCATTTATATCCATCATAATTTTGTATACCTTGATCAAATTCCCCTCATTCTTATATGCTCCAGAGAATAAAGACCTAACCTGTGTAACTTTTTGATGTAATTCAGTCTCTCAAGTCCTGGTAATATCCCATAAATCTTTTCTGCACTCTTTCAATCTTATTAATATCTTTCCTGTAGTTAGATGACCAAAACTGCACAGAGTGCTCTAAATTTGGCTTTGCCTATGCCTTGTACTACTTTGTTATGCATCCTAACTCCTAAACTTGATACTGATTTATGAAGGCTAATGTGCCAAAAGCTCTCTTTACAAGCCTATCCACCTGTGATGCCATATTCAAGGAGCTCTGTACCTGTCTTCCCAGATCCCTGTGTTCTACTGCACTCCTCAGTGTTCTACAGTTTACCATGCAGGTCCGACCTTGGTTTGTCCTTCCAAAATGCAACACAAACTTGTCCTCGTTAAATTCCATTTTGCAGCTCATTTTTCAAGCTGGTTCAAATCCCTCTGCAAGTTTTTAATGCCTTCCTCACTGACCACAATACCTCTAATCTTTGTTTCAGTAATGAAATGTTGTCAATACAAAGTCTAAGAGTTTGTGTTTTTTGGTATTTAAGGTTGTGGACGATTGTTATTGGTTTATGATCAGGCTTTGAGTAAATTGAATGTTGACCTGCTATTTTCTACTCTTGGAATATATTGCTCACAAACCTTTAAAGTTTAGACTAGTTCAAAAGGTCTTGTGAGGGGGGGGGGGGGGTGGGGTGGGGTGGGGGGAGGCGTTTCCAAGGCATGCACAGGAAGCTTCAACAAGCAAAAATCAGATGATGACGAAATAATATTTTGCATTGTTGGTGGAGGATTACATTTCATCACCAGGGAGAGCTCCCTAAATCTTCAAATTAATATTGTTAGATTAGAGGGAGCAGACGGCACTTGGCTTAAATTTGAAATGGAGACATACAGCACAGTAACAGGCCATTTAGGCCCACAAGTCTGTGCTGCCCAATTTACATCCAATTAACCTACACCCCTGGGAGGAAACCGGAGCCCGTTGTGGGGGTGGGGGGGGGGAAGTGGGGAGACCCACAGGGAGAATGTGCAAACTCCATCAACGTGGGGTTTGAAATCCGATCCCAATCACTGCCGCTGTAAAGGCGTTGCATGAACCGATGCTGCCCCTTTTTAACCTTTCACAATCACCACCCCTTGTGACAATGCAGCACTCCCTCAGTAAGGCACTGGGACATAGTAGCTTGAGAAATAGGATTAGAAAATTCAGAATGTCGAAGCAGGTTGTTATCAGTGTGATTGCAGTGGTTGTAATCCTGTCAACATCTCGAGCATTGCTACCAGCATTGAAACCTCTCCAAATTTCTCCTAAAACATTGGGTGTGTCAGCAACCTGCACACCAGTAATGTGTCATACCATTCTAGCAGTCGTTCCCCCCCCCCCCCCCCCCCCGACCCCACCCCCCACCAAATGTTTGATTTCCTGCAAGTTGCTTCCAAATATATAGTAAAGTGTTAAATTCCAGTGCTGCCTCAGTTCTGGCTTGAGGAGACATAATCGATCAGCTGTTGGTGACTTTTTCCCTGGTTCCTGGATAAGGTCTGGAATTCTCTCCTTCACCCTCTCCTGCTTTTGAACCCTCTCCTCCTTGATCCTTTTCCCCAAGACTTTTTTGCTCAGTCAAATTTGATTGATCTTGGAGAATATTTGTCCCTGCTTCTTGATGTGTATAAATGGTAAACTTCTTAGTTGAGCACCTTTGCTCCATCCAGGGCAACAGCCACTTTAATTCCACTTCCTGTTCCCACACTGGTAAGACTGTCCAAACTGAGGCCACCTGCAACTTGGGGGAACAACACCTGGTATTCCATTGATCTGTCTGATTTCATTCTTCCTTCTCTTCCCCTCCCCCACCTCTTTCCTCCAGCACTCCACCCATTCCCTTTCTTCCTCCTATCGGGGAGCTTCTTCCTCAGCCCTCTGCTTCTTTCTTCTATCACCTCCTAGCTTTTTCCCCCTATTTGTTCCCCCCCCCCACCTCCTGTATTGACCTGTCACTTCCTAGCCTGTGATTCCACCCCCCCCCCCCCCCCCCCCACCTTCATTCTGGTTTCTGCCCTTGTAATCCGAATGAAGGGTTCGGGCCCAAAATTGACCATTTATTGGTTTTGACAGATGTGCTGTCTGGCCCACTGAGTTCCTCCAGCAGTTTGTGTTTCTCTATAGATGCACATTTCAGTTTCAGTTCCATAAACTTCTGGTTTATTTTGAGAATTTATGTGTCTTCTTATATGGAAGCTGAATCTTGATGAATGTATGAAGTAACAGATGTTATCCTCCTTCCTGGAGTTACTCTTGAACCAAAGTGTCTGCTGTGAATGTCAGACATGTCTAAAAGTTTATATGTATTGTAAAACTGAGCAATACAGATCACAGCTGAATAAATGTAAACTCCAGATACAGAGTTTTATTGGCAAAAACAGCTGCCAGATTGTTTTCAGGAGAAAATGGGATGACTGTATAAGCAAGGGCTATGTTGCTTGATAAATTGGAGAATGGTTTCACGTCGTAAATTATTTAAATCATTTGCGTGGTAGGTTGAGATGAGGAAGTGATGTGGCGATTGATGTTGCACAGTGGTTAAATTGGGAGGGGGTGTGGATGCACTGGCTTGTATCACCACACAGTTGGGGAGATCTTCCAATCTCTCAACTTGCTGAAAACTCTTTAAATCCACCTTCAATGTAGAGGGAGAGAATTAGACCGTAGCTGAGGCTATGTGTGAAATTACAATCCAATCATTCCTTCACTTTTGACTGGTCATTTTACTCCTGGGCAGAAATCCCTCCAAGTTGCTATTGGTTGAGGAGAGCTGAGAAACTAAATTTAGTTATTTATTTAAAAAAAAAATTGATGATACCATCAGAGGGGTCTATTTTACTGATGGGTCCTTGGTTCAAGTCCTGTGCTCAGTTCTTGAGCAGTAGGACCCAGGCTGATTCTGGAGGGACAGAGTTTCTCTGTGTCAGAGATACTGCACCAAAACTCCATTGTATCTCCCCAGGAGTAGGAGAGTTTCTCAGGTGCTCCTCTCGGTATGAGGGAGACTGCAGATGCTGGAATCTAGAACAAAAGCAGAATGCTGGAAGAGCTGAGAGTCAGTCAGCATCCATGGAGTTTTGGGTCCTGATTCAGGGTCTTGACCCAAAATGATGATGGACGCCAACCTTCACAGGTGCTGAGGTTGTTCCAGTGACCTGCTTGTCCTTTGCCGGGTGCCGTGGGCCAACAAAAGAACCCAGAAAATCAGCTGATGGGAAATAACCCAATGGGCTACTGTTTCCAAGGCGAAAGTGAGTGGGGTACTTATCACACCGCAATCCACAGCAGTGAGTGACAGTTCCCACATTGGGAGGAGGAGGGAGTTGCTAATAAATAAATTTCCGTAACGCCAAGCTACTTCACCTGCACATGTCACACAATGGCAGTTCGGGGGGAAAAAAATCAAGTGTTTATTTTACTTTTATTTTTGCACATTCTGAGAGTGAATTTTATTCCCGATCTCACTTTTAGGCTGGTGATTTGGAAATTTACCCTAAAAGAATCCACATTATCTGATCACCTGTAATGTAAAGGTTGCCTGTGGCTAATGTGTCCTGTATTGTGAGGGCCAATTCATTTTCTCCTCTGGATATGGATAATGTACTTTCTCAACCTGTACTGACACAATTCAGTAATCCCTGACTGTTCTAGAATCGCAACTCTTGTGCTTCCAGAACAGCCTGCCACTGCAAGAAAATGTAAGAAAAATGGAAGTCATGGATGTGACGGTGGGAAGGGTCAGATTGTTGTGAAGTAGGGTTTACACAGGTCAGCACAACATCATGGGCTGAAGACCCTGTACTGAGCTATGTTATAAACCAAGATTGCTAACGCCCTGTGCTAGAATTAACAGGCTCCATTGATCGAATATCAGAAAAGCAGGTTACAATGTTGATGCCAAAAGTTGCTATTGATTAACGTGCCAGTCTCTTATCGAAATTCAACTTCATATCCACTGCAAGAAAACTACTTGCTCTTCAAACCCCCTCCGTTCTGTGCTGGTGTTAGATTTGTGGTTAAGGATTAAACGTAATTCCTGTCCATCATCACCCCCTTTCTTCCTCCATGTCCTCCCTTGATCACTACCACTCACCTCAACCTCTCCCTGAGGGAGCAGGATTCACCTTCTCTCCACCAAATGTGAAAGGAGTTTCTCCTGAAGCTTTGAATTGATTCAGGATTGACCTGTCCCTTAATGGTTAAGAAGGGCTTTCCCCACTCATGAAGTTTGCCAAGTCGAGGCCACCCACAAATTGGAAGAACAACACCCTATTCCATCTTGGCAGTCTCTAACCAGAGAACATCAATATCATCTTCTCCAATTTCAGTTAACCTTCCCCCAGTCTCTTTCTTTCCCTATCCCTCTGTCTCCTTCCCATCAGAGAGCCTCTCTTCTTAGCTCTCTACCCTCTCCAATATCACTTCTCTGTTCTCCTCCCTCTCTTCTCTCCCCACCTTTTTAATCAGGGCTGATTTCCAATCTACCCCATGAAGGGCTCAGGACCCACCTTTTACTTCCTGTTGATGCCATGTGACCTGAGTTTCTCCAGTGATTTTTGACTACTGCACATTAACAGACCCTTTCATCCATGCCAACCAATTTTGTACTAATCTTGTCTCTTCTTCTTCTTTGGCTTGGCTTCGCGGACGAAGATTTACGGAGGGGGTAAATGTCCACGTCAGCTGCAGGCTCGTTTGTGGCTGACAAGTCCGATGCGGGACAGGCAGACATGGTTGCAGCGGTTGCAGGGGAAAATTGGTTGGTTGGGGTTGGGTGCTGGGTTTTTCCTCCTTTGCCTTTTGTCAGTGAGGTGGGCTCTGCGGTCTAATCTTGTCTAATCTCACACTAATGCTTTTTATTATTCCTCCCATTCTATTTCGTTAAAGGTTATTCTCATCTACATAAGTACAATGTACAGATGCAATGAAAGTCTTGCTTGTTAATGAGTTTATTGTCATGTAAATTGTGCAAT
Organism: Narcine bancroftii; assembly: GCF_036971445.1. Classification (NCBI taxonomy): domain Eukaryota; kingdom Metazoa; phylum Chordata; class Chondrichthyes; order Torpediniformes; family Narcinidae; genus Narcine; species Narcine bancroftii. The sequence continues at coordinate 257,703,871 of NC_091470.1, forward strand.
GTGCACATGAACGAAAATTCTTACTTCCTGCAGCCGGTGTGTGTGTGTGTGTGTGTGTGTGTGTGTGTGTGTGTGTGTGTGTGTGTGTGTGTGTGTGTGTGTGTGTGTGTGTGTGTGTGTGTGTGTGTGTGTGTGTGTGTGTGTGTGTGGTGTGTGTGTGGTGTGTGTGTGGTGTGTGTGTGGTGTGTGTGTGGTGTGTGTGGTGTGTGTGTGTGGTGTGTGTATAAAATTCAATTGCATTTCTTAAATTAAGCTAAAGAGATACAAAAGCTGGATAAATAATAAATATTCACATTTACCATTGTACAAGAAAAAAAACGACTTTGCAATAGTGCAGACAGTCCTTTTGTGGTGTTAGAACAGTCCCTGATTAGTGTAACTATGGGAAAGAACTGTTCTTGAGCCTAGAGGTGCTGCTTTTCAGGCTTCTGTACCTTTACTACCTTTGGGTACTACCTTCTCACTAAAGAGGTCATGTGACCAGGGTGATGGAGGTCCTTTATGATGGTGGCTGCCTTCTTGAGGCAGTGTCTCATGCTACAGCTTTCCTGGTACATAAAGCACAACACATAAGAGAAAAAAAAGTGTGGATAAAAACAATGACAAATAACACATATGGTTCGTGCAAAAGATCTGGTCTGAGTCTGTAGTGCAGACAGATCTTTGGTGGGCTTGAGGTAGTGTTATGGTGAGGGCAGTGTGAGGAGATAGCTGTTGGAAAATAAAATGTCCTTGAAGCTAGAGGTGCTGGTCTTTAGGCTTCTGACCGAAGGGAGCAGTAACTCACGAACTCCTGCAGATTCTACCACTCAAGTACATACTAGCGACACTTTTTAGTGGCCAGTTAACCCAGAAAACCACACATCTTTGGCATAGTTTTGCTTGGTTTTAGTGAGGCGTTTCCCTTATTGGTCCTGTGCTGTGTTTTATGCTGCACACCAGTCCCTTCTATTGGCTCTGCCCATGTTTTTGAGGGTGGGTTGGGTAGGGGGAGTTTCACAATGTCACATTTGCCAGCAATTTATGGCTAATGCAGTGATGCTCAAGGTTAATAATCGGTCTTTGTCCCAGGGTTGGTGAATCAAAAACATGCAGGCATAGGTTTAAGGTGAGAGAGGAAATATTTAAAAGGGAGACAGAGAGGATGATGGGTATATGAAATGAGAAGCAGAGGAAGTGATGGAGGTGGGTATAATTACATGGTTTAAAGATGTTGAGTGGGTATGTGGATCGGAAAAGTTTGAGAATGAGCTGAACACAGGCAAGTGGGGCAAGGTTGGTGGGAGTGGGTAAGTTGGGCAGAAGAGCCTGTTTCCATGCCATATGGTACTTGACAACCTCAGAATCTCATGCACAGGAGGACATTCAGCCCATTGTGCTTGCAATGGCACTTTGGAGCAAGTCTCCAACTTGGTATACTCACTTATCGTGCAACTCTGAACAGGGCCACAGGGTGCTTTGGGCATGAAGGATTCTCTGTTGTTGAGTTGCCGAGCTCCACAGCACAAACACAGGCCCTTCAGCCCAACTTATTCTGCTGGCTTGCTTATCATCAACCTTGGTCACATGTCATAGCAGCTGCTGCATGGCACATCTGTCCAACATTAAATATCTCCTTGTAATGAAACACCAAATGGAGCAGTTAATGCCTCCCCTATCATCAAATATTCAGCAGGCCAGATATCCTCCTCGTTCCACAAACTTGATGTACCTTTGCTGTCTCTGCATTTGTAAAATCTGACTCATCAGCTCTCTTAAAGGGAGCATATTCAAAAGGAACTTTGGACAGAAAATTGGGAAAAAAAGGGATTCTAGGGAAAGAGCTAGCAGAGGTGTGATGGATCAAATGGCCAGTTCTTGTGGTGTAAAATGCCACATGGGACATGGAAAATCCTTGGGTAAAAGTTTGAGTGTTAGGAATCTTAGCAGCATCAGTCCAAGAGCCTTATAAGGAGATAGAATCAATGGAATGCTAGTGAATATCTGGAAAGGTCACAATAAGGACACAGTTGGAGCAGGGTGGAGAAACATACATGGAAACCTGTTAAGAGAGAGAGAGTGGAAGGGCTTCAAGCTTGAGAAATTTATCTCGCTGAGGCCCTTGTTTTTAGCTCATCCATGCTGGCTGTAATGCTGATCTACACTAATTCCTCCCCCGCCCCCACTCCATCAGGAACATGCTCCTCTCTGTCGAAAGATGCAGCCATGGGTATTTCATATTGGCCAGGGATCGTGGGAGGTGTGGAGGCAAAGAATGAGGCAAAGGGAGTGCAGGTTCACCCCTGAACTTGCGAGGAAAAGTAGGAAGCGAGAAACTGGAGGGAAGGTGCAAGGAGGCCGGGAGGTGATCGGCTGTGAGTTCAGAACTTGGCGATGCATAGGAAGTGTCAGAACCTGGATTGTGGACTGGAAGGATCTGAAGTACAAGGAGCCAATTTCTACAGCAGAGGCAGTTCAGCACCACTCGCCCATGCTGAACCAAGGTGCACAATGTCCCACCCAGACAAGTCCCACCTGTCAGTGTTTGGTCCAGATCCCTCAAGCTATCCTATCCATCTAAATGTTTCTTAAATGTTGCAGTACTATCTTCCTCAACCACCTCCTCCGGCAGCCCACTCCATACACCTACTGCCCTCTGTGTATTAAAAAAAAATTAACCCTCGGGTCCCTGGTAAAGCTATGCCCCCCTCCCTTTCCTCTAGTTACTGATTCCCCTACTCTGCACATCTGATCTATTTTTCTCATGATGTTATACACCTTTATGAGATCACCCCTCATCTTCCTGCGCTCCAAGGAATAAAGCCCTAGCCTGCTCAACCTCTCCCTATAGCTCATGCCCCTGAGTCCAGGCAACATCCTTGTAAATCACTCTTGTACCCTCTCCAACTTGACAACACCTTTCCTGTATCATGGTGACCAAGACAACATAATACTCCAAATGGGGCCTCAGCACCGACTTCTACAACTGCAACATGACCTCCCAACATAGAACACTTCAGCAGAAAACAGGCATTTTAGCCCATCTAGTCCACACCTAACTACTCTTAATTCTTTTGCCTGCCTCATTGACCTGCACCCAGACCATAGCCCTCCATACCCTTCTCATCTATATATCTATACAATTTCCCTTGCATGTCCAAATCAAGCCTGCATGCACCACCTCTGCTGGCAGCTTGTTCCACATTTTTACCATCCTTTGAAGAAGTTCCCCTGAACATTTTCCTCTTTCACCCTTAACCCATGCCCTATAGTTCTTGTGTCACCTAACCTGTTTGCATTTACTCTGTCTATACCCCTCATAATTTTGTTTAACCTCTATCAATCTCTCCTCATTCACTGCTGCTTCAGAGAATAAAGTCCTAGCCTGTTTAATCTTCCCTGTACTCTGAGAAGTTTTATGCAGATGTTACTGGAACTTGAAGGGCAATCTTATTGATAACTTTCCTGCAGTTAGGTGACCAAAATGACATACAATACTCCAAATCTGGCCTCACCAATGTCTTGCGCAACTTCACCATAATATCCCAACTCCTCTACTCAATATTTGGATTTATTAAGCCAATGGGTCAAAAGCTCTCTTTACAATCCTGTCTACCTGTAATGCTGGTTTCAGGGAACAATATATCTGCATTCCCAGATCTCTTTGTTCAACTGCACTCCTCAGTTTCCTACTGTCTACCATTTAGGTCCCACCCTGGTTTGTCCTACCTAAGTGCAACACCTCATACTTTTCCACATAAAATTCTATTTGCTATTTTGCAGCCAATTTTTCCGGCAATTCCAAATCCCACTCCAAGCTCTGAAAGCCTTCCTCACTGTCTACTACACCTCCAGTCTTTGTGTAAGCTTGCTGATCTAATTTATGTTATCATCTATATCTTTGATACAGGTGACAAACAACAATAAACAAAGCATGCATCCCTGAGTCACACCACTAATCACAAGCCTCCAATCATAGAAGAAAGAAATCCTCTACCGCCACTCTCTGTGTTCTCCCACAATGCCAATGTAATCCAATTTATTACCTCATCCTGAATACTGAGTGACTGAACCTTTTTGGCCAACCTTCCAGTTGGGACCTTGTCAACACCTTATTAAAGTCCATGTAGTCCTTCATCACCTTTCCTGGTAACCTCCTTGAAAAAACTGAATCTAGTGTCAATAAAGATGCAAAAGAACCATTAAGATCTTCCCCTTCTATACTCAATGCTCCGATGGCCAATGCGCTGAAAACCTTTTTGACCACCCTGTCATGCTGCTTTCAAGGTACTATGTACCTAGTACATATTCCTAGACCCCTCTGCACTTCAGCACTCCCCAGATCAGCACATCCTACCCATGTTATACCTCCCAAAATGCAACACCTAGCATTTCTCTGTATTAAATGATCAGGATTTTGATTAAAAGAATCTTGTGCCCATTTTATGATCAATGTTTATTGAAATTGGAGAACCTTCATTCAATAAATCTTAGTATACTTAATAAGTTTTAATTTTTCTTCGGATGCCTGATATATGAAGACTGCAGAGCAGGTTCCACTATCTTGCCCTTAACACTTATTTCTCAGACCAAGACAGTTCTCTATTTCCTACCTCCAAGAGCTGCTGTCTCTTGTACTCTGTTCTGATGAGGGTCGCAGACCAAAACTGTTGACTGTTTCTCCTGCTGTGGATGTTGTCTGACCTGCTGAGTTTATTTGGTGTCTAACACCCAAAGGAACATTATCAAATACAAGTCAGCATGGTACAGACTGGAAACAAGTCAGTTTGGCCAATCATGTGTGCACCAATCATCAACCAACCACTTACACCTATCCCTTGGCAATCCCATTTCATATTACCCACTTTCCCATCAATATCTCCCAGATTGTGCCCCTCACCTGCGCACGAGGGGCAATTTGCAGCAACTAATTCACCTACCAACCAGCAGATGTTTGGGATGTGGAAACAGGAGCACCCAGGCAGGAGACCACTGGAGTCACAAGGTGATGAGATACTTTGAGAGTGGTCGTGGCCAGAATTAACTTGTATCTCAGTAAAGAGCTGGACCACTGCACAATTGTTCTACAGTAGATGTAATCCCACTGACTCCATTCAGCCCTGGATCACAAACACCACAGCATTGTGTACAACAGGTTTTTTTAATCAATTTCAGCTCGGCTTACAACACCATCAAAACCTCAGTACTAGCTAGCAAGCTTCAGAACTGCATTGTCACTGCACCCACCACGTCCACTCTGCAACTGAATCCTTGACTTCCTCATCTGAAGACCACAGTCAGTTTGAATTGGAAACAATGTCACCTCCTCACTGACGATCAACACCGGTGCACCTCAAGAATGCATACTTGCCCACTGCTCAACTCTCTTTCCCCATGATTGTGTGGCACGGCACAAGTCAAATGCCGTCTACAAATTTACCGATGGCATCACGGTCATCAGCTGATTCGGAGATGGCAATGAGGAAGCAAACAGGTGTGAAATGTATCAGCTAATTGAGTGCAAAACTAAGGAATTGATTGTGGACTTCAGGAAAGGGGAAATCAGGTGAACATAAACCAGTCCTCACTGAGGGGGTCAGCAGTGGAAAGGGTTAAGAACTTCAAATTCCTGGATGTCAATGTTGCTGAAGATCTGTCCTGTCGAGGTAAACTCAAAGAAGGCTCATCGGCAGATATACTTCGTGAGGAGTTTGAGGAGATTTGGTATTGTCATCAAAGACTCTTGTAAATTTCTCCAGGTATACTGTGAAGAGCATTCTGACTGGTTGCATCACTGCCAATGCACAGGACGGGAAAAAAATTACATCCTCTTGAACTTGGCCAGCAGCATCGTGGGCACCACTCCATCGAGAGCATCCATAAGAGGCAGTGTCTTAAGAAAGCAGCCTTTGTCCTCAAGGATCCTCACCAACTATCAGGAAGGAGGTACAGGAGCCTGAAGGTGAACACCCAATGGTGTAAGGACAGTTTCTTCCCTTCTGCCATCAGATTTCTGAATGGACAATGAAACACTATCTCACTTTCTCTTCTTTTACACTCATTTATTTATTTTAAAAATGTAATTTATAGGAGAATTTGAAATGTTGCCGCAGAATAACGAATTCTGTAATGAGTTCATGTCGACAGGTTCTGATTCTCTACACAGGCAGCTCCTGAAATCAGGTTTCAACCTGGTCTCTGGAGCTGTGAGGCAGTAGCTCCATCAATTTTGCCCTAAAAAAGAAAAGATATCCAGAGATGTGACTCAAAACTTGGTTGAAGCGGTGGGGTTCTTTTTGTGGAGTCGAGAAAGGAAGTGCAGGATTTAGAGTCCTGTTGCTGGAGCCACGGGGAGCTGAAGGCACAGATGCAGTAGGAAAGAAAGCAAAGGAATGATGGGGAATTCTGCAAGATCCAGGAAATTGAATGCCAAGGTGGAACTGAGCACACAGTGAACTGGAACCAGTCAGACCTAACAGACGAAGGCTGACTTTTGCTGTTGCTCTTGAGTTGACTAACCTGTTCCTTGTCAGATTTTTTATCAAGATACTTATTGCAGTTTTATCCATAGGAAGCAAGATATTTATCAGGAGAATGTAAAAACAGGGAGATGCCCAAATGAAAAAGGGGTGGGGGGGGGGTGGGAAAGGAGGGAGAAAGAAAAGGGGAGGAATACAGACTGACAGGTAAAAGGTAATAGGGCTGAGAAGTGAGGGGGCAGAGGGCTGGAAAGGGTAGCTCTGATTGGAGATGGCAGGGAAGTGGGTGGGGAGCTGGAGAAAAGGAGACAGCGGGATAGGAAATGAGAGAGATCAGATAAATTGTAGAAGTCGATGTTAATGCCATCTGGTTGGAGAGTGCCCAGATGGAATAGATGATGTTGTTCCTCCAATTTGTGGGTGGTCTTGGTTTGGCAGTTCACGAGGCCATGGACAGACGTGAGAATGATATGTGGGATTAAAATAATTGGCCACTGGGAGATCCCCACTCGTGCAGTGGACAGAATGAAGATGCTCAATGAAATGATCTCCCAGTCTGCATCTATTCTCCCCGATAGAGAGAAGGCTGCATTAGAAGCACTGGATGCAGTAGATGACTCCTGTAGTTTCACTGGTGAAATGTTGTTTCTTTTGGAAGGACTGTTTGGGAGGAAGTGTGGGCATAGGTGTAACATTTCTTGCGTTCATGTGTATAGGCACCGAGGGATTATTTGGTGGGAAGGGGAGAGTGGACAGGGATTTGACTTATACATTTTGTGTTAACTCCTTCCCTTGGTCTCTCTCTTTCTCCAGCTCTCCATCACTTCCTTCACCTTTTTTTTTTAGTTATGATTCTTTTTATTTATGTACAATGAGCAGAGTTGACACAATTTAACCAAGTTTGGTGGCTAATTCCTTGGCTTTGGCTTTCTCCAGCCTCGCAATACGAGCCAGTGAAGTACCCTTCTTGGCTCTTTGCCCTCTGCATTTATCACTTTTAAGATTCTCTTTTACCCTCTCACCTGTTTCCACCTGTGACCTCTTGTTAGTTTGTGCTCCTTCCCTTCTTTCCACCTCCGTCCTTCCCCTCCACACCCCCCCCCCCCCCCAATCCAACATTATACAAGCTGTTTTCCACATTCCTAATGGACCTGGGAGTCCTTAGGAGAGCCTGAAGGTAAAGTTGCAGGTTGAGTCAGCAGGTGAAGAAGGTAATTGCAATACTGGCATTCATTTCAAGAGGAATAAAATATAAGAGCAGGAATTTGATGTTGAGGCTTTCTAAGGCACTGTTAAGATCTCACTTGGAGTACTGTGAGCAGTTTTGGGCTCCTCCTTTAAGAAAGGATGTGCTGATGTTGGACAGGGTTCTGAGGAGGTTCACAAGATTGAATCTGGGAATGAAAGGGTTATCATATGAGGAATATTTGCTTGGCCTGTATTCATTGGAATTTAAAACAAGGGAGATCTCATTGAAATGTTTTTTTTTTAAATTATGATTCTTTTTATATATGTACAATGAGCAGAGTTGACACAATTTAACCAAGTTTGGTGGCCAATTCCTTGACTTTGGCTTTCTCCAGCTTCGCAATACGAGCCATAGATTTAGGTCCAAGGATCCCACCACCCCAGTGTCGACGGATCTCATCATATCGCTCATTGTAGTTTGTCCGCACAGCCTCAATCAGCTTGGCGATACTGTATATGTGTGAAAAAAAAAAAGTGTGTAGCATGGCTAATGTGATTTATGGTGTGAAAAAAAAAAAATAAAAAAAAAAAAATCAGCTTGGCGATTGCACTCTTGTCCTCAGGGTTGACTTGTGTAAAAGCAAGGCAGGTGGTAGTCTTCCTGTGTACAAGACGTCCTAGTCTGGCTTTGCCTTTGACAATGCAATAAGGAACTCCCATCTTACGGCAGAGTGCAGGCAGGAATACAACCAATTCAATAGGATCAACATCATGTGCAATTACCACCAGTTGTGCTTTCTTATTCTCCACCAATGTGGTGACAGTATTCACACCTGATCGAAGAATAGCTGGCCTCTTTGTGGGGGCATCAGCTTTCCCAGCTGCCTTCTGTTCAGCTCGGGCCAGTAATCTCTGCTTTTTCTCTTGTTTAGTTTCAGGCCTGTACTTTTGTGCCAGTTTGAAGAGTTGGGTGGCAGTCTACCTGTCCAAGGCCTGGGTGAACTGATTGATTGCAGGAGGCACCTTTAGTCGTTTGTATAGGATTGCCTTCTGGCGCTGAAGCCGGATGTACTTCGGCCATTTCACAAACCTTGTCAGGTCCCTCTTGGGCTGAATATCCTGACCAATCCCAAAGTTCTTGGGTCTCTTTTCAAAGAGAGGATTCACGACTTTTTTAACCTCATGCTTCTTGACCACGGAAGGGGCTGGGGCCACCTTTTTTCCTTTGGCTTTCTTCCCTTTCGGCATGGCGGGAGGGAAGCAAGAAAGCCTCATTTAAATGTTGAAAGGTGTGGACAGAGTAGGTGTAGAAAGGTTGTTTCCAATGGTTGGAGAGTCAAGGACAAGAGGGTGCAACTTCAGGATTGAAGGGCGATTGCTTAGGACTGAGATGCAAAGGAATTTCTTCAGCCAGAAGGTGGTAAATCTGTGGAATTTGTTGCCATAAGTGGCTGCGGAGGGCAGGCCATCTGGGCATATTTAAGACAGATAGATACTTGATTAGCCAGGGCATCAAAGGTTGTGGGGAGAAGGCTGGGCAGTTGGACTCGTGATTAAATGGTGGAGCAGACTTGATGGGCTGAACAGCCTATTTCTGCTCCTATGTCTTATGGTCTTGTGAGTGGAGGCCCAAAACATTTACTTCCTTTTACTTTTACTTCCTTTTACTTTCCAGGCCTTTTACTTCCTATGGATGTTGCATGACCTGCTGCGTTTCTCCTACACTTTTGTATGTTGTACTTGACCCCTGCACCTGCTGTCTTGTTTACCTCAATCATGCAGAGTATAGATGCCAACCTCTGTTGTGTAGTAGGTTTACATTTTAACCCAGTGGTTCTTATTCTTTTTCTTTCCACCCACAAACCACCTTATGCAATTCCTTACTAATCACGGAGCACCTACGGCATAGGGAATACTTAAAGTGGTATGTGAGTGGCAAGGAAAAGGTTGAGAACCACTGATCTAACCCTTCCCTACCTCACACACATTAACTTCTATTTTTCAAGCAATCTAATTTCTTGGGTCCTTTAAAATGTCCCCATTGTACCAGCCTCCACCACCACCCTTGGCAATGCATTCCAGGCAGTGGGGAAAAAAACTTAACTCTGTTGTCTCTCCTAAACTTTCCTCCGCTCACCTTAAACAGATGTCCTCTGGTAGTTGCTAAAAGTTGCTGGCTGTCTTCCCTATTTATGCCTGTCATAATCTTGTAGGCCTCTATTAAATCACCTCTCATCCTTTATGCTCCAAAAAAAAAGCCCCATGTTACTGGAAGATGATCCACTTGGTGAAAGATGCTCTTTGCTCTGCCCAAGACTTGTTGGTCTTCTAGCACACTGAAATATTGGTGAGGGATTGCTGCAGACTGGCACATTCCAGGAGTACGTGCTGAGGAATGCACAGAGGCTTGGCGCAGTCAGCACGAGGGCCTGTGGGAAAGATTCTGTCGGACTCTGGCTTTACCCTACCCTCAATTTGGTCTATGTGTCGTCTGAGTCCAGCGTTCTCGTTGAATGAAGTGATAGGAGAAGGTATTCGGTTTCACAATCAGTTTATTACATAGTACAAGAATAAAGCTTAACAGCTCTGGTTCAGTCATTAGTTCATAGGTCACCTGCTCAGTGAGCTATTCCCCAAGACTGACTCCTACTGTCCAGTCTCTTCTGCTTATATAGATCAACATTGTTACATTGACCAAGATTGGCTTTCTTTGATAGACTCATTGCATAAAATTTATCTCAAGCAATTTCCTGTTCTGCAATTATCTATGGTGTAGACCTCCTATCTTAATCCCCAAGGCCAGAACATCCTGTTGTTTTGATCAGGTCAATTCATACCCCAGGTATTTCTAATTATTTCTTTGTTTTCATCTGGCCATAGTCTTCTGTTCTAATCAACACCTCCCGTGTACCCTTATGACTTAATATTCCTACTAAATTGGTTTATCCATTTTGTTTGTCTCTGACATTCTCAGTCATGGTACTCTTATCACTTATCCTTGCAATCCACTTATCTTCCTGTCACTGGCCTGTTTCAGAATAAATCACTGTCCCTATGGTTCCTCCAACCTCATCCTGTCTAACTTCTCCTATCTGCTATCCTTTTTCTCCTATGTCTGTTTTACAATTAGCAGTGTAACCTTGGAGGCAACAAATTTTACACATACTATAATCAGCCAACTTTTCTCCATACTGTGCCTGTTACTTAATTGCATTAATATTTCCCTTAAACAGTATAATTGAAGTAAATAGTAAATTGTTACATAGTAATGGATTAATGAATACATAATGAATGGTACATAGGCATATTTTCCATGATTACTTAACCCTTTGGTTCCAATAGTTCACAGTCCAGGATCCTTCTGCTATTGGACATTGAAGGGCTGAGACCAGAGGAAAAGCCCCTCAAACAACGGATGGGCAGTTAATTCAAGGGCCGCAGGAGTGACAATAATGCTGCATAGCAAATTGGAGAATGAATGTAACACTATACAGCAATGGAATGTATGAATTTGACACCAAAGATGCAAAAAGACTGCACAGTTTTGTACATAGTTTTATTGTGAATATAGTTTATTTTGGTGAAAAAAGAAAAGCCTAGGTAGTATTGATTATTGTCAGTTTACATTGACTTTACATTTAGTTGCTTGGTGTTCATGGTGAGGATGTAAATAAGATTAAACATTGGCTTGGCCGGAGAAGTGGTAGTACATGATTGCCTCTCTGACTGGAGGCCTGTGATGGGTGATGTGCCTCAGGGATCGATGCTGGGTCCATTGTTGTTTGTCATCTACATCACAATCTGGATGATAATGTGGTAAATGGGATCAGCAGATTTGCAAATGATGCAAAGATTGGAGAGGTAGTGGACAGTGAGGAAAGCTTTCAAAAAGTTTGCAGAGGGATCTGGACCAGCTGGATTAATGGGCTGTAAAATAGCACATGGCGTTTAATACAGACTGACAGGATATTTCAGGACGAACCAAGTCGGGCACACACGGTAAATGGAAAGGCACTGAGGAGAGGGTAGAACAGATGGATCTGGGAATGCAGATGTGTAATTCCCTGAAGTGGTGTCACAGGTAGATCGGGTCATAAAGTGAGCTTTTAGCACATTGGCCTTTATACATTAAAATATTGAGTATGTGAGTTGGGATAAATGTTGTGCAAGACATCGATGAGGCCAAATTTGGAGTATTGTGTGCAGTTTTGGTCACCTAACTACAGGAAAGATGTCAGTAAGATTGAAAAAATGCAGAGGAGATTTACACAGATGTTGCTTGAACTTGAGAAACTGATGAAGTCGCCTTTATTTATTGTTCATACCATGCTCGCTTGGTAAAGATGTGATAGTGTTTCTCCAGGGCCACGGAACTTATAAATATAAGTTAGAATAGAAGTTACACATTAAAATATTAAGACATATACAGTAAAGGTCCATGGTACACTATCCACATATGTTCTGGGAATTCGGGAGTCTGATGGCTTGGGGAAAATGCTATTGCCCAATCTGGACGTAAAGGCCCGAGTGCTACAGTACCTCCTACCAGATGGCAGAATGGAGAACAATTTATGTGAGGGGTGTGTGGAGTCCTTCACAATGTTTACTGCCTTTCACCTGCATCAAGTGTTGTAGATGTCCTTCATGGTAGGAAGAGAGCTGACCTCACTATCCTCTGCAGTGTCTTGCGGTTCGAGGTGGTTCAGCTTCCAAGCCAGGTGATGCTACAGTTGCACAGGATGGTCTCCGTACATCCTCTGTAAATGTAGTGGGGAAGGAGGGTGGGAGATGAACTTTCCTCAGTCTTCACAGGAAGTAGAGGCGCTGCTGGGCTTTCTTGGCTATGGAGCTGGTGTTATGGGACCAGGTGAGATTCTCTGCCAAATGCACTCCAATGAACTTGATACTCTTGATGACCTCAATGTTGGAGCCATCAATGGTCAGTGGAGCATGCCCCCTCCACCCAACCACCTCCTTCCCCCACCCCCCGGCAAGCCCTCCTGAAGTTGACAACCATCTCTTTTGTTAACGTTCAGATACAGGTTGTTGGCTCTGTGCCAATCCGTTAGCGACTGCACCTCATCTCTGTACACTGACTCCTCATTCTTACTAATGAGGCCCACCACGGTCATGTCATCAGTGAACTTGATGATGTGGTTTGAGCTGTGTTTAGCTGTACAGTCCTGGGGGGGGGCCTTGTGCTCAGTGTGATGGTCTTGGAAGTAATGTTACTGATCTGGACTGCTTGAGGTCTCCCCAACAGGAAGTCAAGAATCCAATTGCAGAGGGAGATGTTTAGACCCAGCAGGTTCAACTTCCTTATCAGGTATTGTAAGGTAAAACATCATGAGATGGGAATGTGTAGGGAGTTACCCTGTACAGGGCAGTAACAAGAAGGGGAGGTGTCCTTGTACTCCTGTTAGGTAAAACATCATGAGATGGGAATGTACAGGGCTGTAACAAGATGTAAATGCATCCTTGTACTTACAAGATAAGAGAGACATTGATGGATTGAGAGGCAGGAAGCTAGCAGGGAAAGGATAGCAACAGTTTTAGTCATTGGACAAGTAATGATATGATGATGTTCTAAGCACATATCCAAGGGTATAAAAAATCACCATTTTGCTGATAACGGCAGAATGCATTCTCCGACTAACTTTGTTAGTCGCAAGTGTTACAATCCGGTAATAAAGAACAAAGAACCCTGATTTCGACTCAGTCTGGTGTTTGTCTCACTCATTCATGAACAAAGCAGACCTAACAGTATCGAGGTATGATTGTTGAATGCTAAACTGAAGTCGATAAACAGCATTCGAATATACGAGTCCTTATTTTCCAGGTGGGTGAGGGCTATATGAAGGGTGGTGGTGATGGCATCATCCATAGAGCAGTTGGGTCTGTATTCAAATTGCAGGGAGTCCAGTGACGGGCAACAGGAGCTTGATGTGCCCCCGATGAGCATTGCGAAGCACTTCATGACAATGGACGGTAGTTATTGAGGCAGGACACAGATGACTTCTTCGGCACGGGGATAATGGTGGTGGCTTTGAAGAACGTAGGGACCATGGCGTTTTCCAGGGAAATGTTAAAGCTGCTGGTGAGAACATCTGCTAACTGAGCTGTGCATCTCCTGAGCACTCTGCTGGGAATGGTATCTGCTCCAGCAGTTCTCTGTGGGTTGGCCTTGCCTAACTCTCTCTTCACTTCGGCCACTGCACCTGATCATTTGGAGAAGGGGTAGTCTTCTTCGCTGCCACATTAATTTTTCCCTCAAAATGCACGTAGAAGTTGTTCAGAGCATCTGGGAGGAAGGCATCACCAGCACAGGCAGATGATATAGTCTTGTGGTTGGTGATATCTTGGATGTCCTTCCACATGCATCATGTCTTTGCTCTCCAGGAAGTGACTGTGAATGTGCTGGCTTTGCTTCCTTGATGGCATTAGACAGCTTGGCTTTTGCAATAACTAAGGTTACCTTGTTGCCTGCTTTGAAGGCAATCCATGGTTTCTGATTGGAGCAAGTAATGATGGTCTTGGCCACAGTGATGTCGTCAGAACACTTACTAATGTAGCTGGTCACTGGTGCCATGTACTCCTCCAGATTGATGCAGTTGCCAGCAGTTGCTGCTTCCTTGAACATGCACCAGTCAGTGTGCTCAAAGCAGTCTTGAAATGCATGAATGGCCCCCACTGGCTAGGTTTTAACCAGCCTCAGAACTGGTCTGGAGTATCTGTTGCATGGAAATGTTAAAAAGTATAAGATTTTATTCCTTGGAGCATCAAAGAATGAGGGGACATAAAGGGTATAGATAGAGGAAATGGAAGTAAACTTTACCTCTGAGGTTGGGTGAGACAAGAACGAGAGGACGTGGGTTCAGGGTGAGACAAGAGCGAGACGTCGTGGGTTCAGGGTGAGACAAGAGCGAGAGGTCGTGGGTTCAGGGTGAGACAAGAACGAGAGGACGTGGGTTCAGGGTGTGACAAGAACGAGACGACATGGGTTCAGGGTGAGACAAGAACGAGAGGACGTGGGTTCAGGGTGAGACAAGAGCAAGAGGTTGTGGGTTCAGGGTGAGACAAGAGCGAGAGGTCGTGGGTTCAGGGTGAGACAAGAACGAGAGGATGTGGGTTCAGGGTGAGACAAGAACGAGAGGACGTGGGTTTAGGGTGAAATGTTTAAAAGTAAATTGGGGTACTACTTCATGTAGAGGGTGGCGAGGGTCTAAAATGAGGTGCCAGCGGAATATTTTAATTGAAATTTAAATTTAGACATGCAGCATGGTAGCAGACCTTTCCAGATCATAAGTCTGTGATGTCCAAATACCCCAATGAACCTACAACCCCCGTGTGTTTGAAGGGTGGTGGGAACCGGAGCACCCAGAGGAAACTGTGCAAACATGGGGACAACATTTTACATAAAACTCCTTACAGACAGTGCTGGCACTACAATAGCATCATACTAAATGCTACACTAACCATGCCCCCCAAATGGTGAATGCAGACTCAATTTTGACATTCAAGAAAAATTTGGACAGGTACGTGGATGGAAGGCATATGGAGGGTGATGATCCGGGTGCAGGTCAATGGAACTAGGCAGAATAATAGGCTAGCACTTTGCAGATGGGCCAAAGGGCTGGTTTTTGTGCTAAAGTATTCTATGGAAGTCGCTTAGATACTCATGGTGTACTTGCATCTGCATCAAAGCCTTGTATATATATATTCGCTGGGTGCCCAAAACCCACCCTGTGGTCAATACAGGTCATTGTGGAATTTCCTTCTCGTACAGCAGCGTGATTGTCACATGGAGCTAGTTAAAAAGGAGCTAGTGGATGCTTCAGTATATTGCCAAATTGAGTGTTCTTCAAACTGAAGAAGCAAGTTGATAAGAAAGGGCAGCATAAAATGTTAACTCAGAAAAGGTGGGGGGTGTGGTGGGGAAGAAGGGAGCTCCGGAGGTGGGGGTGTGGTGGGGAAGAAGCAAGCTCCGGAGGTGGGGGTGTGGTGGGGAGGAAGGGAGCTCCGGAGGTGGGGAATGCAAGGGAAACTGGGGATATGTCTGATAGAATTACTCCGAGAGCTGCCGAGACTTGATGGGCTGAATGGCATCCAACTATGTTATGAGAAATATGACTTTAGTTTGTTTACATCTAAAATATAGCATTTTTCTTTGTCTTAAGGGCATTTTATTTTTTTGTTTTCGAAGGAAAACAAAATCAACGTGATTCAGACTATACCCAAGATTCCAGTGAAAGGAAGGAAGTAGCTGTAACCTCACTCTCTATCTACAGTGAACTGGGGTTCTGATAGAGACTTTGATTTTGCTTCCCTCCCCACAGATTCTGCCTGACCTAAAATGTTTCTAGCATAATTTTTAATTTTATTTCAGAATTACTGCATCTGCAGTATTTTGCTTTGGGCTTGGGCAATAGTGATCATGTGCTGGACATGTAATAAGCAATCTTTGTGCTCTGGAGCAACGCCCAAAATGCTGGATGAACTCAGCGGGTCGGGCAGCATCTGTAGAAGACAATGAATAGTTGATGTTTTGGGTTGAAACCTGATAGTTTTGGCCCTAAATGTTGAATGTCTTTTGCCTTCCAAGATGCTGCCTGTCTCTCAGAGAGTTCCTCCAGCCTTCTGTATGTTGCTCCAGTTTTCCAGCATTTGCAGTCTCTCTCTTGTATGTCAGTCTTACACTATGCCTTGTTATGCCTTTGGGGTTTCAGTCACAGTGTGATGGAGTGGGGAGCTGAGGTCAATAAATGGATTTCACCCCCCCCCCCCCCACCCTGCCCCAAGATTGTTATTTTTGTGTGAAGTACCTGTTTGGCTGCAGCAAATATGAATTTTGGTGTAGCCTACATTGTACAATGTTCGTGAAAGTAAAAATCATCAGTACCAAGATCTGGGTTAGATCAGGACCAGCATTTCTGTAAA